>NC_037680.1:45759630-45979660 GCF_003255815.1 Theropithecus gelada
AAAGAAGGAAGGAAGGAAGGAAGGAAGGAAGGAAGGAAGGAAGGAAGGAAGAAAGAAAGAAAGAAAGAAAGAAAGAAAGAAAGAAAGAAAGAAAGAAAGAAAGAAAGAAAGAAAGAAAGAAGGAAGGAAGGAAGGAAGGAAGGAAGGAAGGAAGGAAGGAAAGAAAGAAAGAAGGAAAGAAAGAAAAGGAAAGAAGGAAGGAAGGAAGGAAAAAAGAAAGGAAGGAAGGAAGGAAAAAGAAGGGAGGAAGGGAGGGAGGGAGGGAGGAAGGGAGGGAGGAAGGAAGGAAAGAAGGAAGGAAGGAAGGAAAGAAGGAAGGAAGGGAAAAGAAAAGACAAGACAATATGCATTCCAGAAGGCACACTTTATAGAGTGCTCACTTGGCCATGTGTTTGTTTACCATCACTGGATTAACTCAAGAAATTTCAGTAAATTCGTCCACCTATTGATTCAACTACTGCTACATATGAAATAATTATTTCTCCAAGTATAACAGTCTGTATTTTCCTTCTTCCATTCTGCCCAACATATCTGAAAGTCAACAGCTTTTCCACAGAAGGTTAAGAGATAAAATCTGGATAGCCAGATGGCTGCATACTACGGGGAAACTATTATAATATTACAGTAGGGCGAGGAAGGGGAAGAGCATGCGAAGACTGCTTAGAAGCCAACTAACTGTTCAGGGTGAAGTCCCTCTAGTCATATACTAGGGGTTCAAACCACTGCTTCACCGCTTACTAACTCTCTGACAGCCATTTTGATTTCTGTGCCTCAATTTCCTCATCTAAAAATGGAGATAATAAGAGCTCTTACTCATAACATTAATATGAGGGTAGAGTGAGGATTATGGGTCTGGCATATCAGTAAGTGTTTAATAAAAACTGATTACTGATACTATTTTTAGGTTAGTGTTTTCTGATCCTTTAAACTCCAAATATTGTCTCCCTCTGAATTCTACAGGCCTCTTTTTGCTTCATAAATATTTGCTTATATAAGAGTTTATATATATATACGTAGCTCTTCTATATTCATCATCTGCTACCTGGTTGGAAAATCTATTAAAATAACCTAATTATGTAGCTCATTCCCCCAAAAGCTAATTTAATACAGAAATTTGAGTATTTTATTATTACTAAATTTTATAATTACTTTTATTTTACACTATACTCTCTCCTCAACTAAATCTTTCTGATGTCTGAGATTCACAAAAGAACAACATATCCATATTCAAGGTAAAATTGAACTAGAAAAATAAAACTTAATTCACAAAGATAGTCAAGTTTGTAGGCACACATCCATTCCACATACTTTCAAAAATATATCACTACTTAGTGAAATAAATTAACTCTTTGCTAAATTATTTCTCTGGTTGATACTAGCTGTGTTTTTAAGACATTTTCAACAATTATATTTCAAGGGTGTTTAAGAAATTTAGTAATAATTTAAAAACACATGCTTAACTAAATAACATTAACCAGTTGCCTAAACATAGCTATCTTAATCCAAAGAAGTTGATAGTGACAATATTTATTGAATCACTGAGTTATACAATATAGAATTACTAACCCGTTACTAGTATCTATGATTTTAAAATTCTCCTCACTTCACTCTGATAAATTTGGAAATTGTTTCTGACTTGATGACATTTTGAAAAAGGCCAAGCATGGGGGAAACAGACCACATCTCACAAAAGGAAAAGTCCAAAGCTTTTCAAAATGCAGACTGCTAAGGGTGTTGTCACCATAGCAACCCTCGGGTAAAGGGAATTCCAATATGAAGAGACCAGAGAATAAGCAATTTTAACCTCAAAAGCACAAACTTACGGATACATCTATATGGTATGCATCTGTACTATATAAGGTCAAAGATTAAAAGTGACCTTAAAGTTGAATTCCAGCATTCTTTTAGTGTATACGATATATCTACAATTTCCCATCTCTTTGAGTCATTTAGAATAAGTTTTATCCTTCTTCATATAATAGTTCCTTAAATATCTGGAGAGCTAGCCATTGTTCCCCTATTCTTCTCTTGTCCAAAAGAAACATCTCCAGTTTTTCCATCATTCCCCCATAACATTGTTTCCAGTTTTCTCATCATTCTTGTTTCTCTCTTTCAAATAAGGTTCAAATTTTCTATGCCTTTCCCAAAATGTGGTACTCAAAGCTGAAGAGAAGATGCCCAGTGTCACCCAACCAGCTTTGGCCAGGACCAGTCGTGGCATACTTTAACATTCATTTCCCTCTTCCTCCTCAGTAATAGAATCCAGCATTACTCAGGTGGACCATGTGCTGAGCTAAAAAGCTACATTTTCCAAACGTCAGCCAAATGTGATCATAGGACTAAGTCTTAATTGATGAGATTAAATGCAAGCAGTAGTGTTGTGTGGGACTTCTGGAAAGTCTCCTTTAAACAGAGAAGGCATGTCCTTCTTTGTCCTTCTGCAATACCACTACCTGGCATAGAGAAAGGATGGCTGTGGCTATACCAGCCATTCTGGACAATGAGGTGACTTCAGGAATGGCAGTCACCGCAGAGTACAATGGAGCCTGAGTCTCTAATGGTATCACGGAAGCACCAGACCAGCCTTCTACTGCTGGTTATGTAAGAAAGAATTAAATGTCTGTCTTGTGCAAGCCAAACAAAATCCTCTCTGCAACAGGAGCCCAGAGTAGAGCATGCCTATTACCTCCCCAACGTGATGGAATTTACTATAACACATGTTGTTCTTTTGACTTTCTATTAAACAAAGATTTCTTGAGTGCCTGCTTATACCTGGCACTGTGCCAGACACAAGAGCCCAGAGGAGCTAGGCATACTCTTAGCATCGGTGGTCCTATTCTATGCCTCTCCCAAAATGTGGTACTCTTCTAGAGGAAAAGATAAAATACATACACAAAGGATTGTATCTCATGGCATGATGAGACATGCTGTAAGAGAGGTTCAGACAACATTCAGTGGAGATCAAGAAAGGTCCTGTACAGGAAGGTGCATTTAAGCTACAGATAGATGGATCTGAGAGAAGGAGATGCCTCACAAAGGAAACATACTAGAACTGGCACAGAAACAGGGAAGTGCAAGGTATGTCCAAGAAAAAGCCACATTCCTCATCAATGTCACTGGCACGTCTTCAAATGACAAAGATCGTACTTGAGGCAGATTCGCTTTTATGTGAAGTAAAAAAATAAAAATAAAAATAAATTTGCAAGATCTATGACACCCTCTAAAGCCACTAAGTGCCTCCATAGAATCAATTCAATTCCCCAGGCATTTATGGAGTACCAACTGTTATTCCATCAAATAAGAGTTTCTTCCAATCTACAAAGCAAAGCCATCCTAATTTTAAACAAATTTCATCCAACATTTTCCATATTTTAAAAAAATGCTTGAAGGTGATAACTTGTCAATATTCTGCTAAACTGGCAGAAATGTTTCCAGGAGGTATATTCTGATATTTAACAAACTATAAAGAACAAAGTAAATGTGGTTCTCCTTTTCCTCTTAGTATTGATTAATTTAAATTTACAAGAAAATAAAGCATGTGGGAAAACAGAGCATTAGAGTTAAATATGTGAGGCCCAGAGCCAAAATCCTACTCTGCCTCAGTTCACTCATTAGTAAAAGGAGGATAGTAATGGTATCTACCTCCCTGGACTGTCATAGAATGAAATGCTACAGCTATGGTGACTATATACCAGGCATATAATAAGTTTCAGTGTATGACCGCTCTTATTACCAAGAGTGTTCCTTCCTGCCTCTCTATTCACTTCCTATCAACCAAGATGAGCTCTCAACAGAGGCACTACTGGCATTTGAGCCCAGACAATTCTTTGTAGTATGGAACTATCCTGTGTATTGCAATGGTTTAGCATTCCTGTCCTCTGCCCTCTAAATGCTGGCAGGGATACTCAGGCATAGTGACAATCAAAAAGTGCTACTACATGTTTCCAAACGTTCCCTGAGGGAGATGAACCAACTAGGAATCAATGAACTAAAACAAAGAAAATACCACACACCATGCCCAGATAGAGAGCAAGCTGGAAATTTTTCAGGCAGGAAAATTTAAAAAAAAAAAAAAAAATTGCATATTTATGGATGTAATTAGCATACACATACATTGAAAAGACATGTCTAATATTCCCATAAATAAAACATACCAACTTATAAAACAAATAACAGGAATTATAAAAAAACAGCAACAAATAAAAGCTTTCTCTTTGTTCCATGGTGACTCTCTCCTTTTCTCATCACTTCCAGGTGCACAAGTCTAGTTCTGCCCTCATCATCTGTCACCCAGATAATCCCAGTAATCCTCTAACTTAACTAGTTCATCTGCTTTCTCTCATTGCAGCAAGTATTCTTTTTACAAAATGAAAGTCTGATCATTATACTTCCCAGCTTACATTTCTTCAAAGGCACCAAAATTCTCAGCTTGACAAACAAAATCCTCCACAGTCCACTCTCCCAGCTCCTTCAAGGCTCAGTTCGTATGGCAATCTGTGTGGTCTTCCTTGGCCCTTGGTCCTCTCAGGCCTAGCTGACTACATCACTGCCTTTTCTGTGCTCCCAAACTTCTCTTACAGACCTCTCACCCTGTAGCACAATTGTTTATTTGCATGTCTTATTCATCTGTGCATGTCAGTTCCTGACAAAATATGCTTGCAATAAATGTGTGTGAAATAAATACATCAGTAATTATTTTAACTGTAATTAATAATCAAGTCTAGCTTGACAGCTTTCGCACCTATTGAACATCTCACTACCCTTTTTGTTGTTTCATGAAATAATAAGAAACTCTTACAAGAGAGAAAACTCTTCACTGACTGTGATTCTTACATGCTTTGCCTAAAACCTCTCACAAAATCCAGTGCTCCTCTTCAAGTATAGTCTTCCCTGGGCAAATCCTTCTCCTTGCCCAGAGGACACATCTGACCTCCACTCAGACCCATGCTTCCATCATTCCTGTTCTCAGAGTTATAGAGACATCATCAGCAAGTTCTGCATAAAACCAAGTTTACAGGAAGCATGCACAGGACACCTAAAATGGAAACACTGGGTCCACCAAAGTTTGAACTTCTTGGCAACTTGACATTTGGATCTGCGCCTTCAAGACCCGGGAGGTGAAGAACCAAACATTCTTGGGGGAAGAAAGGCAGGTGGCAAGGCCTGTCTTCTAACAATTTTTGTCTAGTAGTTTCATCTCCTTTAAAAAGCTGTATTTTTCCCCAGCAATTTCTATGGATAGAGAATCTGACAAGTGGTTTCTTTATTTCAAAAAACCACAGCATGGTGGCTGCTCTGCTGCATGACCTAACCAAGATCTGGTCAACTATGAATGATTTAATATCAGGTTCCCTGCGGAGCCAAATGTTTATTGAATGCTCAAAAGTGCCAGGAACTTGCATGTTCACAATGTTCTTTAAATATTCCCAGGTACCTGTAAGGTAGAAATTACTAACACCCATTGTATAATCCAGGAAACTGAAGCTCAGAGAGCTTTAGGGGCACACATCTGGAAAGCAGTCAAGCTAAATCTCTCGAGCTCTGATTCCAGACTGTGTCCCAGTACCAGAAAGGGTTTGGCCACAGGTTAACTATGTCCAGGGTAGATCCTGCTGAGACTGGAGATCCTTAGGGAAGTTGGGAAGGAGTAGTGGGGGTATGGCCAGGAAGTTTCTATAATAATAGGAAGAGCCCAAAATTTTGCTTGGCAGCCAGAGATTTAAATTTACAACAGTGGCTTCAGCTCAATTTCCCAATTTAGTCTACCCTTAATATCTTAAAAGAAGCCATAGAAATTTTATCTTTATAAAATGTGAGCACAGCATTGAATTTTTGCAAATACACAAATATTGACTAACTCCTCAAAAGTTATTCAAGATGCCTTCTTGAAGCAACCATAAATAACCCTATATCATCTGTCCTACAGTGAAAATCCTCAGAGAATGCAATAGCATATTCAGGGGCATAGGATATGGTTTTATAATTTTCCAGTTCATATTTCTTTCTTTTTTATGATTATTATTATACTTTAAGTTCTGGGGTACACGCGCAGAACGTGCCGGTTTGTTACATACGTATGCACATGCCATGGTGGTTTGCTGCACCCATCAACCCATCATCTATACTAGGTATTTCTCCTAATGCTATCCCTCCCCTAGCCCCCCGTCCCCAACAGGCCCTGGTGTGTGATGATCTCCTCCCTGTGTCCATGTGTTCTCATTGTTCAACTCCCACTTATGAGTGAGAACATGCGGTGTTTTGTTTTCTGTTCTTATATTAGTTTGTCCAGCTCATATTTCATTGGAGACAAAGACATGTAAGTTGTGTAAGCAGGGAAGAGAATTTTCGATTATAAGGATTCTAAAAAGTAACATTTTAATTGTATATTTCTGTGGTATTTTTTAACGCAATCAAGCTTTACAAATGAATGCAATCAATATATCTCAGTATTTTGTGAAATTCCCTCTAAATAGAGCATGTAAGATACCCATTAAAGTTTATTTTTAGCTAAGAGCCAAACCCTGTTTCATTTTATTATACCCCTCATCGAGTTTTAACTTAGAAAAGATAAATAAAACAAGACATTAAGTGACTTAATAATAAAAGCCTATCCTAGAGTGTGTTTCAGGATTACTTTCTACACCCACCCCAACCACTGCTCTCCCTAAATCATTCTTTCAAAATGTGCTGAGATGAAGGAGCAAAGGTGTCTAAAGCCTGACTTTTCCTTAAAACCATATATTAAAAGTTTCCCTGGTGTGCTCCTCTCAAACTAAAACTGGCTTATGATTAAGAGTAAGAGTGGCAGGGAGGGAATGAGATGAGAAGGAAACACTCTCTAATTTGTCATCAAAAAAATAAATCAGAAAATAGCCTTTAATCTTAAGAGTACAATTTACTGATTTAGTCATTTATTTACAAAATTGATGGAAATTGTTAACAAGGAGTTAATTGATTTAAGTCACCTGATTACCACAGTTAATTAACCACACTGACTTAATCTTCTTTGAAAACATCAACTAATCATTTCCCAGGTGTCAAGGGGTAAATTGTTAAATAAAAAATAAACCTCTGTCCTCCTCTTCAAGAGAGATTTCTTGAGTGTGTTTTCTTTACGGATTCCAATCTAGCAACAAGCCAAGTTTGGGGAAATTTTGTTCTTATATGGCTATACTGAAAGAGCTGCCATCTTTCCAGAGTTTTTTCTCCGTTATAATGAAGGAAAGGCAGTCTTACAACCTTACTATGTGTGTCATTTTGAATTACTTCAAAAATGAGCAAGGAACACTGTATAAATAAAAATGAACAAATAAAAGGCAATGGAGACATTCATCTGGGAAAGTCAGTTTTCAAAAAAGGAACCTAAAAAACACTTTATTGGGAGGGTGTGACTACAAAGGAGTAGCACAAGGGAATTAGTGGGGGTGACTGAACTGTTCTAATCCTGATGGAGGTTGTGGCTACACAAATACATACATGCATTACAATTTACAGAACTGTACACATACGCAGCAATTTTAGCCTATGGTAATTTTTAAAATAAAATAAAGCACTTCATAAAGGCCAACTCTCTTTTTCACAGACAGAAAAATGGAGATTTGACCACTTGGCCCCACCTCAAAAGGAAAAGAGGGGGCGGTCAAAAAAAAACCGAGCAATGTTAGGGAAACTCAGAAAAACATCCTACATGACTCTTGTTGCTCTTGTTCTGAGTTAGCAGAACCATTGCTTCTCTTCAAAAACCAAACAAAACAAAAAAGTCAACTGTCTTTGATCCACCAATGTGCCCATAGAACAGGAAGGCCCTGGAAGGAACCAAAGTCCCAGGTCACTGTGACAAGTCACACTTAGACCTCCTAAAGGGAAGAAGTAACTACAGCTTTAATAAAATCCCATCCTTCTTCCTATCCCTTTCTCCTTCCTTCAATCACGGCAAAATGCTTGAAAACTAAATCTGGATTACAGTGGGATTTTGTTGCACATATTCACAATCAGCAACAACTATTAAAGACCCTTTTGATTTCCCTTACAGGGAAACGAAAGTGTTCAATACAATATGATCCTTCTTAGCCCAAGTCCCTCTTGGTGCCATGTTCTCTCGTCTGCACTGTTGGGTTTAATTATTTACAGCTAGAAGCATCTAACTTCCACTGTCTTTCAGTTAGTACGTTCAATTTTTAAACCATGCATTTTGTTTTTCACTAGAATCTTAGCTTTCAATGATTACTTAGCAAATTCTTTCAACACCTCACTGCACCAAATATTAGGGAAGAAGTAAATTCTTATATCAGAAGTGACCTTGAAAAAAAATGCAGAATTTTGGTACATAAAAACCAATCATTTAACAATTGACTTAGGACATGTGTATATTCAACTTTATGCATTTGCAAATCCTTTTTTTATTACACAGTAACTTAAAAGAAAAACAGAGCTAGGCACAGTGGCACACACCTTAGTCCCAGCTACTCAGGAGGCTGAGGCATGAGGGTTGTTTGAGCCTAGGAGTTTGAATCCAGCCTGGGCAACATAGTGAGACCCCCATCTCTAAAACATAAAAATTTTTTTAAAAAATTCTAAATAGAAAAAAATAGGATTCCCTATAGTAATCATAATGGCCTAGACAAATTGTAACTGCCATGTACATTCAAATCCAAGGGTCAATTCTCAAACTTACCAGGCACCGTTGAATCCCCAAGGAATGGTTGATAGAGTCTTACAACTATGTTCCTTTTAAGGACAACTTTTCCTTTTGTTGTAACAACTCAATTTCAATTGCTAACTAGAGGAAGGACAGCCACACTGGAAGTGTGTAAGTTCTATCTTTGAGGCCCTCCTAATAGATCACAGCTGAAATTCCCCATAAAGCCATTCTAAGAAAAAGCACAAGCATAATAACCCTTTCTTCCCCAGAAAAGGGAGTTGGCTTATTTTCAAGACTATATCACACCTCTGGTACCTTCTTTCCCTCTTTCCTCCCCATTAAAACATACCAGCTTTGTGTCTTCTTCTCTCTGAACCTCGCTCTGACAAACATTTACTGTGCATTACTATCTCAACTAACTAGTTTACCCTACAGGAGTGAACATTTCCACATTGTAATAGGGGTTTCAGGAGGAAACAATGTCTTACTCTGAAGAACTGACTTTAGTAATGACAGAACAGAGATCTTTGGCCATAGTGAGAGATACTTTGGGGCCAAGAAGCCTTTAAGCACACCCAGCACACAGGAAATGTCTTCTCCATCTCTACAACAACAGTCTTCTCTGGGAAGTAAAGAAACTCAGCTTTCACTTGGTTGTTCATTTTTTTCTTCAATGACTTTAAATAAGAGAACTTAATAATTTTTTCATTAATAGTAAACAATAACAACTTCTGAAAATCTGTGGATGACTGCTGTCCCTACTGGAAGGTTAGAATTGAACTCTCTGATTAGGTAAGGGTCCTTTGAATTAAAAGACATATAATTATAGAGGAAAACAAAAGGTGTTCCCAGATAATGAAACAGTAGTATAGGAGAAACCCAGCAGCAGACAGAAATCAATCTGTACCTAAAAAGTACAGTCTTCTAGTCTTCTAGAAGGAAGTGGAAATATACTCTGTTCAACAGTAAGTTGTTTTGGATGTGGTTTATGTTGAGGGACTCTCTCTATACTCTGCAGTACCTAGTTACATCATGCCTAGAGCATGATAAGGCTGCAACATATGTTGAATGAATGAACGAACTGCCAAGAGTAGCATAAAAATGTCCAAAAGTTGGGTCGCAATGGTACCAGCCTCTAAAATGAGGTCAGCTGATCATAATATGAGAAATTAAATGAGGCTTCGTTTGATTACGTACAGAGGAAATATCTTCTACTTGCTCCAAATTATCCATGGTGGCAACATATGCAAATAAGAGTTCTGGGTTCAAATGTTGGTTCTGCCACTTAGTAAATGAATCACTTTGGGTAAATTACCTCACCTGTCATTGTTTTGGTCCTTTAGCCATAAAAGTTTTACTGTTTCTACATAAGTAGGTAAACTAATACCTACAAAGCACTTAGGCCAGTGCCTGGTATAGAAAGCACTCAAATAATTTAGTCATTTTTATTGTGGCTTATTTCCCTACTTCTCTACTCATCTATGTGTGGAACTCCATCATTCTCCTGCCTCCAACTTATTTGTTATGTACGGAGTCCTCAAAAGAATGGGGACTGAGATGAGGGAGACTATGCCCAGGAGACAAGTGGCCATGGGTCCTTTTCAGCAGTCAGGGGCCCTCTTGGGCTGTGCCCATTTTTCCTTCATTCATCAGGAACAAGACTCATGAATGTCCTGACTTGACATGTGATGTTCTTTCCACCACAATCCATGCTGCCTCCCTGAGTGGAGAAACCACTCCCCTCTTCAAAGAGGGCCTTTTGTTTGATCAAGGCTGTTTTCACTGTGTCATGGTCTCAGACAGCTTTCTTTTGTGTTCTGTTTAAATACAGAATGACAGTCCACTAACATGAAGTCTAAAAATGTTGGCTTATCTTTTTGTAAAAGCTACTGTATCAAATCTGTCCTAAAAATAGCAGAATAACCCATTCTGTATGTACAGGGGAATTCTCACAGGGTAACCAAGTATCTGGGATGGAAGTTACAAAGAAGGAGGCAGATTCAACTACTCTCAAATGCATTGGGAATCACCAGCAGGGTGGGAGTGGAAGGCATTGGGGTGGAGAAAAGGGGGAAGTGAAATGGAGAGAAACAGCGTTGCTAAGCCACTTGCTTTGATAGAGACAGCAATTTTCCTTTTTCTCCATCAGGACCCTGACTGGGCCTCCAGGGGCCTCGAGGAATTAAGAGCTGGTAGTACCAGGGAATGGTGATGAGCTGAGGATGCCCCTTCTTAGCACCCATGGTGGCATCTGTCCATTCACTTATTCAATGTATATTCACTTATTTAGCCCTTTTCTGGACACTAGGGAAAGCAATGGATAAAAGAGATGAAAATCCCTGCCCTTGTGCCATTTACATCTTAGGGAAAGGAAGATAATAAGTAAGGAAATAAACAAACAATTAAGTTACATACCTTATGTCAGATGGTGGTAAGTGCAATGGAGAAAGTAAATCAGGAAAGAGGAGATCGGGAAAGAATCAGAGAAGGCCACACTAAGAGGGTGACCTATGAGCAAAGACCTGTAGGAGGAAAGGAAGTAAGTCATGCACCATCTGAGGCAAGAGCACTCAGGAAAAGGGGGAGCAAGCGCAAAGGCCCAAAAGTGCTCATCATGTCAGGGAAAACAAGGATATCACTGTGCCTGGTACACTGTGCCTGGGGAGAGGAGAAGGAAATGAGGTCAGGGAGGTGATGTGAAGGCCAAATGGTTAGGGTCTTGTAGATCATAGTAAGGACTTGGACTGTGACTCTTCATGAGATGGAAAGCAGTGGTACACCCAGAGATGTGCCATGCAGCTTCCCCTTACAGGAAGGACCAGCTACAAGGAAGGACTTTTCTTCCTGCAATCAGCTCCTTTGGGGTCTGCCTCAGCTATAGAAAGCTACCTGTCCATGGTCATGTCCTTCCAGGACAGGCCACATCCAGTGACTAAGCAAGGCCATTTCAGCCTGACACAGGACACTCTAATAGGCAACTCTTGCTCCAGAGCTTCCTCTGGGTTGACCAAAGGCTGCCAGAGTTCAACTTCTTCTTCTGCCCATCCTGCCTCCTCCCTTTCCCTTCACAGGCATTGATCTTACTAAATATCATCATATACTCCAAGCTGCATTTCAGTGTCTGTTTTTGGGCAACCCAACTTGTGTATGACAGACACCATGGAAGCTTCTGAGCAGAGGGGTGCTGTGATCTGACTGATGTTCTAAAAAAGTTGCTACAGCAAGGAAATCATTATGGAAGCTATTGCAATCATCGAGGCAAGAGACAGCAGTCGGTTGAATCAGGGTGGCAGAAGTGAAGATGGTGAAAAGTAGTTGGATTCTAGATATATTTTGAAGATCAAAACAATGGGATTTTCTAAGAAATTCTATATGGGGTAGAAAAGTAAAAGAAAAGTCAACGTAGGATACAGTTTGAGGCCTGAGCAAGGATGAGGAAGCCATTTGCTGAGATGAGAAATTCTACATGGAAAGCAGGTTTGGGCATTAGTGGAGATCAGGAGTTCATTTTTGGACATGTTAAGTCTGAGATGACTGTTGGCCAGCCAGGTGGACATGTCAAATGAGTAGTTGGATATATGGGTCTAGACTATAGGGTAGTGGTCTCGATTAGATTCATAAATTTGAAAGCTGTCAGCATGTACCCGGTAAAGAAGTACATACGGAGTCCTCAAAAGTATGGGGACTGAGGCCAGGCACAGTGGCTCACGCCTGTAATCCCAGCACTTTGAGAGGCCAAGGGAGGAGGATGACTTGAGGTCAGGAGTTTGAGACCAGCCTGGCCAGCATGGCAAAACCCCATCTCTACAAAAATACAAAAATTATCCAGGCATGGTGGTGTGTGCCTGTAATCCCAGCTTACTTGGGAGGCTGAGGCAGGAGAATCGCTTGAACCTGGGAGGTAGAGTTTGCAGTGAGACAAGATCATGCCTCTGCACTCCAGCCTGGGTGACAGAGTGAGACTCCATTGAAAAAAAAAAAAAAACTATGGGGACTGAGATGAGAGAGACTATCCCCAGAGGACAAGTGGCCCTGGGTCCTTTTCAGCAGCCTGGGGCCCTCTTTGGTTGTGCCTATTTTTCCTTCTTTCTTCAAGAACAAGACCCATGAATGTCCTGACTTGACATGCGATGTTCTTTCCACCACAGTCCGTGCCGCCTCCCTGAGTTGGGAAACCACTCCCTGCTTCAAAGAGGGCCATGAGACAGGATGAGGCCACCAAGGAGGCAGTGTAGCTAGAGATGAAAACAGGTCAGGGAAATAGACAGGAACAAGCATGAGATACCCGGGGAAGGCAAGCAAGGAAGAAAATAAACCAAGAGAATGCAATTTCTTGAAAATCTAATTGCTTCAAGGAGGAAGTCAGGATATACTGTGTCTGATGCTGCTAACCAGTTAAATAAGACCAGAGCTGAAAATAGATCATTGGATTTAACAACATGGAGGTTATGAGTGACTTTGACCAAAAAGAAAAATCTAGCATGGATGGGGGCTAAAGCAAAATGGCATGGATTTGAGGAAAAATTGAAAGGTAATTACAGTGGATATAGGCACATCTGTACAAGAATTTTACTGTAAAGTGGAACAGAAAAAATAGAGTGATAGCTAGAAGGTAATGTGGAAGAGAGGATATCATAAAAGAAAGAGGGGACAATTGCAGAGAGGTGAGAGGGAATGGGATCTAGAACATGAATGAAATGGTTGGACTAAGAGCATGGAAAATTCTTCCAGTGTAATAGGAGGAAAGACAGAGGATATAAGCTGAAGTTCAAATGATGATGGCTGAGTTATAGAAGTTTATGGAATTCTCTTCTGGTTGCTTCTATTTTCATAGTTTTAAAAAGCTCACTCTACATCTGAGCAGGTGATGTCAGAGGTTTGAGGATAGAGGAGAAGATATAAGGAAGCAGGAGAAGCAATGGACAGGCTAGGAAGCAAGTCCTAAGCTTGAGATTGGCTTCATGAATGTCAAGCGAGGCTAGTCAGTATAGTCGTGTTTTTCTCCTGCCATATTTGGCTACAGAGATGCAGATGTGGAGAATTGGATTTAACCACGATCAGGGTCTTGCCAAGCACAACAAAGCCAGATAAAGGGGCCAAGCTGCTGAGGGCGTATGTAAGCAGGGAAGTGAAATTAATCATGGCCATAAAATATAAGCTGAGGAAGTAAATAGGTGAGGGATTTGAGGGACGGTGAAGAGGCAGTAGGATCAACAAACTGTAAGTCCCAATGAGGTCAACAAGTAGTTGAGGCTAGGATACAAAGGAAATGAGCTATGAAGTTTTTCAATACTCCCGTTCCAAACATGGAACAGACAGCTTCTCTAGAAGCCAGTGGGCTGTGACAGCGGTGCTCTGAGATGAATTCCTGACACAGGTGAGAAAAGATTAGAAGACCTGCAACAGTTATTTACCTCAACGAATCTAATGAATCTAATGTTCTTAGGAGGGTCTGGGGAGAACTTCAAAGGTGACCAAGATAAGAGCAAAACATAACAATTAAGACACAAACAGTGGCACATTTAGGGAGAGGTTCAGGACCTGCCACACTGGCCAAAAATGGAGGTGGCCAGGAATGAGGGCGGTACTTCATGTCACCCTCAGACTTAAAAGAGTCCTGTCCTTGTTGTAGCTACCTTGTAACATTCCCATCCAAAAGAAAGAGATTAACAGAGTATATTTAACTGCCACTGAAGAAATTTGCAGTGGCAAGTCAGTTCATCTGTAAGTCTATTTACAAAACTGAAAAATGAGAGGGTACCTAGATTAGATGTTCCCAAAATGTGTCCAGCCCTCATAATGACCTGGAAACTTTTAAAAATACAGATTTTCCACATTTTCTTTATCTAGTCTATCATTGGTAGGCATTTGGGTTGGTTGTGGCACATATACATCATGGAATAATATGCAGCCATAAAAAATAATGAGTTCATATCCTCTGCAGGGACGTGAATGACACTGGAAGCCATCATTCTCAGCAAAGTAACATAGGAACAGAAAAATCAAATACCGCATGTTCTCACTCATAAGTGGGAGTTGAACAATGAGAACACATGGTCACAGGGAGGGCAACATCACACACAGAGAGGGGAACATCACACACAGAGAGGGGAACATCACACACCAGGGCCTGTCAGGGGGTGGGGGTAAAGGGGAGGGAGAGCATTAGGACAAATACCTAATGCATGTGGGGCTTAAAACCTAGATGAAAGGTTGATAGGTACAGCAAACCACCATGGCACATGTATACCTATGTAACAAACCTGCACGTTCTGCATATGTATCCCAGAACTGAAAGTAAAATAAAATAAAATTTTTAAAAATGCAGATTTTCATACCCCTGCTTTAGTAAGAGTGGGTTTTAAGAATCTATATTCTTTTTTAAGTTCTTCAGGTGATTTTGATGATATGCCAAGTTTGGGGAGCTAGCTGACTTTATCTAGGGTCCTTAGAAATTATAACAATCTGTAAGTTATTGTGATGAAATAATACTTTCGAGAACATAACTAAAACCTTCTCAAAGTTGGATTCCCCTAGATAGGATCAAGGAAACAGGTAGCCCCATTTGCCCTGGCAGCCATATCAGAATCATATGGAAAGCCAGACTGCACACAAAGGTGAAACTTAGAAGGGAGTAGGTTCAAGGAAAACACAAAGAGAACTGGAACCCTGACTGCACCTCCCCGAACCCCATTCTGCCTCAGTAATTTTTACTCACATAAGCCAACAAATATCCTTTATTGTGTAGGCCATTTTGAGTTGGGTTTTCTGTTTCTTGCAACAAAAAGTATCCTCCACACCCTTCCCCACATCAAAATTAAACCATGCTAGCATGTATCACCTCCCTTCTAGTGAGATTAAAATGTGTGTAGGATTGCCATATTTCTGATAAAATACTTTCATTCTTAAATTTGACTTTCAGAATTCCCTGATAAAATAAATGATTTTGGCTGGGCATAGTGGCTAGCGCCTATAATCCCAGCACTTTGGGAGGCTGAGGCAGGAGGATCATTTGAGCTCAGGGGTTTGAGGCCAGCCTGAACAATATGGAGAAACCCAATTTCTACAAAAAATATAGAAATTAACTGTGCATGGTGGTATGTGTCTGTAGTCCCAGCTTCTTGGAGGGCTAAGCCAAGAGGATCGCTTCAGCCTGGGAAGTTGAGGCTGTAGGGAGCCATGTTTACATCACTGCACTCCAGCCTGGGTGATAAAGTGAGACCTTGTCTCAAAAAATAAAGATAACGATTTTGATTTTTTCAACCTTTACTCAGGAAATTTTCTCCTTGTTAATGACATAAAAACCAAAGAACTGGGCCCAAAGTGACAGGCAAATCACTGACACTATAAGACAGAATACTTTTATATAGGAATCCAAGAACGTCCAGCATAACAGAAGTGTAGCTACTTTCCTTTTTGTCTTTTTCAGGTTTCCTCAACACCTTCAAAAGTACATATGCTGTTACTTAATGTGAATCAGTAGATCAGTGAGGAAAGACTTATTTTCAAAGTTACTAGGAACCTTCATGTGTTATTGGCTGATAGGACATAAATTTAAAGGAGACCTTGGATATTGCTTACAAACTTGGATCTCAAGATCTGGACAATAAATGCACCATTGTATCCATGGTAACAGTGGCTCAACTATTCAATGCACAGAATGGTAATTACATTTCCTCCTTTCATTCATTTCTCACTGTTTCCAGTAACCTTGGGGTCAGGCATGACCTGAGGGCTAATGACCAAAAGTGAAACTTCAAATTGTCTAATCTGTCATTATCTAGGAAAGACTTACATTTCTTTGCACTGAATTTCAGTGCTATCCTAAATCAGAAGTGTCCTAATATAAAAGTTAGCCATCTTACTTTTAAAATGAGAATATCTCCATTTTCTCAGCAAATGTGATTAGAGATAAGACTTAAATTAGAGACCAACAAAGTAATCATCAGCAAAGAGTACATATATCTGGCATTTCTGAATTAATCCAATAAGGTGTGATGGATACCTGTTCTACCATTTATGAAAGAAGTCAGTAGGTGAAGTGCTAAGGACACTCAGATATGCACCAAGATGTATTCTGTCTCCACAGAAGCATCTTAACCTGTCTCTAAACTCTTTGAGCTTCTTTCTCTCTACCCCATCCTTATAGCCAAGGACTAGTGCTTGGAAAAGGGACAAAGTCTTAGGAACATAAACATTGGAGTGAAGTAAATTGGAAAAGGAGCAGGAGCCTAAGATTCATTAAAAAAAAAAGAAAAAGAAAAGAAAAGAAAAAGAAATACTACACTGGACTCAAGGGATCTTGTAGTCTGATCTCTCAGCTCATTTTCCAGAACTTTCCTGTCTATCACAAAGCTCTGCTCCAAATAAGAAAACTTTAGGATCCAAATAAACTTTCTAAAAGTCCTTCTTTCTCCTGTTCTCCTTCTAAACTTAAAGTTGCAACATGGTCACATGGGCACAGATCACCATGTCTTTTTTCTTAATGTTTCCAATACTTTTCTCCTTTCAATTCTGTAAGTTACCCCAGGGCTGCCAGCTCTTGAGAAATTTCTGTAGCTTTTTCAAGTGTGTCTTCCCATATAAAATGAAAATAACATCATCAGTCAATTTTATTTGATAAGGTATACTGGACACTTTTTATTTTTGCATCCCAGCATCTGTTCACCATTCTCCCAATAATTACCCCCATTTCTCTCTGGACTCCACCTCTTAGTGCATGATCTCAAAGACTGAGAATATAGCCCAGGCTTAAGCCATGGGAACACAGCATGACCCAGGATTCAGTGGTTGGTTCTTCAATGAGCTTATGACCTAAGCAGAGCCCCTGAGATGCAACTGAAACTTTTGCTGGGAACAGTTAAGATAAAAACTCTTATTCTTTCCCAGTGGACATGATCTGATAGGAGGTGGCTCCAGAGCCACTGACAGCCACTTTACATCAAAGGAGAACATGTTTAAGAATGGAGTCATCTCAGAACCAGGAGATGGAAAGAAAAACAAGATTGGCATGACATAGTTTGAGCCTCCATTTTTTGTTAGGTTGAACCAAATGAAATTGCCAATATTTGACTATTTCTGCGTAGGAAAAAAATCAGTCTCAAATGGATCAACCTAATTATCTGTATCTTTTCAACTATGTATTTATTTTCTTTGAGACAGGGTCTCGCTCTATCACTGAGGCTGGAGTGCAGTGGCGCGATCACAGCTCACTGCAGCCTCAACCTCCTGGGCTCAAGGGATCATCTCACCTCAGCCTCCCAAGTAGCTGGGACCACAAGGACACACCACCATGCCTGGCTAATTTTTTGTATTTTTTGTAGAGATGGAGTCTCACGATGTTGCCCAGGCTGGTCTCAAACTCCTGGGCTCAAGCAATCCACTCACCTCAGACTCCCAAAGTGCTGAGATTTATAGGCATGAGCCACCACACCCACCCTCAACTATGTATTTCAATAAATCCTTTTTGGCTTCAGGCAGTTTAACTTGGTTTTGCGACATTCACAAACATAACAGTACTTGAATAATATGTGAAGTTGTGGTAGCCACTATAAGGATGTAACAACATGCACAGATGCATCATTCACAGACCCACTTGTAAAGAAGATACCAAAATACTGCAATACCTTCCTCCCCTCAAGTTTGGCAAAAGTAAAATTCTTGTAAAGGGTAATAATGATGAATGGAAACATACATCAGACATCACACTTTATTAAACGTTTCACATTCATTGCCTCTGCATAACCACCCCGTGAGGTAGATATATACCCATTTTACAGATAAGAAAACTGCCCCAGAGCACCCAGAGTGTGTGGTACTGGATTTCCCAAATAATAAAGGGCAAAGCTAGGCATCAAACCAAGATCCTCTAACTTCAAAATCACAAGCCCTCCCCACTTCATCTCAAAACCTGTAACTGTCAAGAAATTACTTAGGAAACATTTGCATTAGGAACATATGAAGAACCACAGAAATGCTCTTGACATTTCAAAACAACTACTGTCTGATCATTATCAAGAAGCATCCCAAAACTCTGTTGCTGAAACATCTCCAATCTTTCTAATGCTGGTGAGATCCTGGGCAGGGTAATTAGGAATGAGTCAATGACTATTTCAGAATCTTAAATGCAAAACTGCAGTCCATTTTAATTGTGAGATATCTAGACACCTCTTTTCAGTTCTCATCTTCCTTAATCTTTCTGTAGTATTGATACTATTGACTCATCAGCACACTGTTGATATTTAATAAATATTCATAGAAAAAATAAACATTCACAGAATACACAATAGTGGTAAAATTTTTTTAATTACTCAAGACTATAAAGTTAATAGGATATGATAGAACCATTTGATTTATACCAAAGGTTCCATCGAGCTTATTTTTTCCATGCTAGAATAGGGCTTCACAATTAGTACTTTTTTAGTTGCTCTAGATTCATGCAATCAACCTTGAGAACCCCTTTCCTATCCATTCAACACTCTTTCGTAAGCACCTCTACTTTCTTTTTTTTCTTTTTTTAATTTATTTTTATTTTATTTTGTTTATTTATTTACTTTGAGATGGATTTTTGCTCTGTCGCCCAGGCTGGAGTGCAGTGGCACAATCTCAGCTCACTGCAACCTCTGCCTCCCGGGTTCAAGCAATCCTCCTGCCTCAGCCTCCCGAGTAGCTGGGATTACAGACACGCGTCACTACACCCAGCTAATTTTTGTATTTTAAATAGAAACGGGGTTTCACCATGTTGGCCAGGCTGATCTCCATCTCCTGACCTCATGATCCTCCCGCCTCAGCCTCCCAAAGTGCTGGGATTACAGGCATGAACTTTCTACTTACCTTGTTCTAGCTACTAGGACTTAACAGAAACTCCAAAGCCAGTATGACAATGCACTCGCTTCTGATTACACAGGAAGTACATCTAGGATCTTGGTATCATTATTTTTACATGGAAATTTTAAATTTTAATTTAAAACATTTAAAAACCTGTCAGTGTTCTTACAGTGCCTGACTAGAGAACATGAGCAATGATTATGACCTAATAATTACCTTTAGTAAGACAGAAAACCTAGTCTTACAGCAGCCTGCACTACAAAACCCAAAGATCTTCAGGAATGTGCTTTGATGGCTCAAGAATTTGAAAAATGGATCTGGAGGTATGGTCTTTGGGAGTAGGGGCACTGACATGGCATCAGTTCTGGACCAGGCTGAAAGCACATGATACATGGTTGTAATAACCTACCACAGGATTCCTCTTTGACCTGGGACAGGTAACCCATCCAGTTGTTTAAGATTCATCTGCTCATCAGACTATGCCTTATCGGTAAGTCAGGATTCCAAAAGGAATCTAGAAATCTCAACCAACCAAACAGGCTGGGGACATTCAGAAGGCATGAATCTAAATGGGGACATTTAGAAGGCATGAATCTAAAAAATGGTCCACTGCAAATTTATATCTTAGCTCTATCACAGGCTACATGTCCTTCGGCAAGAAACCCATTAACCGCCTTCCCTTTCATCCTCTCAGCCCCTTTCTTTTCCCTCCTGGGCTAATTGATTATCTGTAAGAAAAAAAAAATGCAAGCAGACCAGTTGATATCTAAGGTTGCCTCCAGCTGTAAAAAGTCTGAGTTTCTATTAAAATGAGACAGGTGCATGACTGAAGGGAGTTCAGGC
Organism: Theropithecus gelada; assembly: GCF_003255815.1. Classification (NCBI taxonomy): domain Eukaryota; kingdom Metazoa; phylum Chordata; class Mammalia; order Primates; family Cercopithecidae; genus Theropithecus; species Theropithecus gelada. The sequence goes on from NC_037680.1 coordinate 45,779,942, forward strand.
AGAAGTCTTATGAAGACTGGTAAAGAGAAACTTTTTCAAAGAAAGAAAGAGAAGCCAATAACTGTGAAATGAAAGCAGCAGTGAGGTTCCAGAGTTGTGATGGAATAAAAACAATACATGTTTGCTATTGCCCCCACAATCCTTTTAAACTTATAAACTTCATGTGAAGATGCAATTGTCATAAAAGCTGATACAAGCTCTTAAAAACATTACCGCATTTTTATTGGATTAAAGAATATAATGTTGGGCCAGGTAAGGTGGTTCCTGCCTGTAACCTCAGCACTTTGGGAAGCAGAGGTAGGAGGATCATTTGAGGCCAAGAGTTCGAGACCAGCCTGGGCAACACAGTGAGACCCCATTTCCATTTTTGAAAAATAAGTTTTTTAACTTAATAAATAGAATACAACTTTGTTTAAGGCCAATACTATTTTCTCAAAAAAAAAAAAAAAAGAAAACAAAAAGAAAAAGAAAAAAACTTCCAATCACATGCTAGGGTCTGAGAAGTCTTCAGAGAACTGTTAGTGAAAAAATACGTAAAGAAGACTTTCCTATGTATACTTGAAAATTGGAAATATGAATAGGAAGCAAAACAATATGTTACTTTAAGTGTTGATAAATATAATTAAAATATTATATTTTTAGATTATTTTCTAGTTTATTTTCACTGTCTATACACTTTACACCATGCTAAGCACTTGGCATATTTTATCTCTTTATGCTCACAAGATGTCATTGGGTGAATTCTCTTATTATCTTGTCAATTTTGCAGATAAGCCATCTGAGCTATGCAAAGTTGGTTGACTTTCCCAAGGTGACACAGCTAGAAAGTGGTAAAGCCATTGTTGGAACTCAAACAGCTTGACTCAGAGTTCAGGCTCTCCAAAATGTTTTTTCTTGAAAAGCATTACACAAAAGATAAGGAAAATGCAGATGTGGTATGATTTTTTTCAAAGACTAAACATAGACTACTCAGAACCTTTTCTTTCCTCCAATTTTTAGTGATGTGAAGTTTGCCGTGGTAGCCTACCTAAAATGTAGTGCTTAAATAAAAGCTCTTACAATCTCATTGGATTTTACTTCATATATTAAGTCAGGATCATTACAACAGGATTCTAGAAATCTCAACATATCAGGCTGAGGATATTCAGAGGAAATGCATCTTAAAATGATCAAGTAGGAGGACTGGGAATGAGAAAACTTGGGTTCAGTTCTTAGAAACCTGAGGAGAGATTCTGGAAAAAGATCCACAGTTATGAAGCAGCAGGTGGTAAGGAGTTGCATATTGCCCCTCAGTTTCTTTAGGAACCTCACATATGGACAGTAACTTAGGGAGCATGACATTTTTTGTACAAAAGAAAAAAGAAATTGGGCCAGGCGCGGTGACTCACGTCTGTAATCCTAGCACTCTAGGAGGCCGAGGCGGGCAGATCACTTGAGGTCAGGAGTTCAAGACCAGCCTGGCCAACATAGCAAAACCCTGTCTCTACTAAAAATACAAAATATTAGCCGGGCATACTCCCCAGGGCTTGTAGTCCCAGCTACTTGGGAGGCTGAGGTGTGAGGATCGCTTGAACCCGGGAGGCAGAGGTTGCAGTGAGCCGAGATTGCACACTGCACTCCAGCCTGGGTGACAAAGCGAGACTCGGTCTCTCAGAAAAAAAAAAAAAAAGAGAGAGACGGAGAGAGAGAACATACACTGTGTACTGTAGCAATTACAGACTCTGAATTCAGAATCCCTTGAGTTTGCCATTTTCTAGCAGTATGAACTGAGACAAATTACTGAATTGCTCTGTGCCTCCACTTTCTCATCTGTAAAACAGTGATAATAAGAGTACTTACTTCCAAGGGATATTATGAAGATTAACTGAGTCAATAAGTATAAAGTGCTTAGAACAAAGCCTACAACATATATGTGTATGATGGGTTACTATTACTATACACATTATTATTATATATTATTATCATAGAATGGAAGATGGATGGGTGCAAAAAACGATCAAGAAGAGTAGGTGTTGGTTATTTAGTGACTAAACCATCAACCCAGGAAAAAGAATATCTTTTTTGGTTGTACAAGGGCATAGATGAATCAAGGTAAGATTTCCTTTTACCAGGCACTGACAGGAACATATAGTAAATCCTATAACTATATTTAGGACGTGAGATATAACCCTAAGCATTGTGCAAACTCTGCACAATAGTAATAAAACCCTCTTTCTGTGTTACCAACACTGAGAAAGGGTGTTCAAAGGAAGATTATTAATGATCTCTCCCTGCCTCTCCTGCCTTTCCGAAGACTTTTGCAAGACCCGTGGGGTTTGTTAGCGTTTCCAAACTTCTTCCCAGGAAGTCTGAAATGGGTGCTGCTAGGAGTTGCTGTATAATTACTTACTTGATTCCCTCTAAGGAGCTTACGCTAAGAATTGAGGAAAGAAAGCAGATTAACCATTTGAATACATGCCACGGCCCATCCACAAGCCCTCCCCTCACTCCTCCGTAAATGGGGGCTTCCACATTCCCCACCCGTCAACCCCAATATGTGATCCAGGAAAATCAATTTATTGCTTTGGCTAATCCTACAACAATAGGGGTTTCATTTTCATTGTAGGGCAATTAAGTTGTCCGACGGGAGGGAAGGAGCAGGAGGGGAAAGGGGGGACTCTCCCATCCCCACAGACAGATTAGTCCCCGCGGTGGCAGCAGCGTCCCCTCTGTCTGTCTGGTGGTCGGTCACACGCAGCTCCTGGCTGCTACCTAGCAACGCAAAGCCAGGGGGAGAGCTCGCCGGTTCCAGCCTCCTCCTCGCCCTTCCCATTCATCCTCGGTCGGGTCTCGGTCTCTCTCTCTCTCTCTCTCTCTCTCTCTCTCTCTTTCCTCTCTCTCTCTTCTCCCGCCCCAGTCGTTCTCTCTCCCCTCCTTCTTTCCTTATTCCTCTATATTTGCTTTTCCTCTTCCCTTCTTACTATTTTTATTCTCTCCGTTTCTTTCTCCCTCTCTTTCCCTCTTCTCTGTTTCTGTTAAAACATAAACTCTCGGACAACTTGAGACAAGTTTAAAGCACTTCATACCAAAAACTATCTGCATTCGATCCCCAAAACTCTGGCCATGCAGACGGGCCCCATTCATTAACACAAAAGCCCCCAGCTCCCAGCTGGAAAGGAAAACTTCAAGAAAAGACTCCAGTCCCTCAGCCGCTCTCGGCCAATCCCACCTCCCGGCCTTATCTTGGCTCGTAAATGATCTGTACGGTGAGAGCGGTCTCTGGGGGTCACCGCGGGACCAAGTTTCACCAGTGGTGGGAGGGGTGCTCTGGCCCGCGGCCCTGGGCGCGCGAAGAGATCCCGGGAGGGGCGCTGCAGGTGGAATGCTGCGCTCAGAGCAGAGCCCGGGACCGCGCCGCCCAGGAGAGAACTCCGCTTGGGAGAGCAGGCTGCAAACCGCAGAAAACCTCGTTCTCCCGTAAAGTGCTTTCCAGGAGGGTCGGACAAACACCCGTGGGAACAAAGACAGGGTCTCCGTGGGGTGCGCTGTCACCGAAACTGGCGGGGCTGCTTTCTCAAGTTTGCTGCCGCTCAGTTCGTGGTGAGCGAAGGAGGGGCGCTCCCGCTCCGGGTTCGCGAAGCAACCTGAGCGCCCCACCGGGAGCAGCTCCCGCGCCGCCGCCAGGCCCTAGCCTCTGCCCGGCCGCGCTCCCCTCCGGCCTCCCGCGGACCCGACCCTGCCACAGCCGGGGAAGTGGGCGCTCCACGAGAAGCTCCGGCCGGGGGCTTACCTTGGCCACTGGCCGGCGCTAGGCAGGCGACGAGAGCCAGGAGCAGCGTGCACGCCACTGCTGCCGGCCCGCGATCCATCCCCGCGACGGTCCCCGGCCTCGCCGTTCCTTCCCCGGGAGGTGGGCGCGCGTAGCACACTGCACCGGCAGCGCCTCTGCTAGCGAAGGCTCCTTTAGGTCTGCACCTCCGCCAGCTCCTAGTGACCAAAAGCCTGCCCCCGCGCCCGAGGCATCCCGTTTTCTACCCGCGCCAGTCCCCACCCTCCAGACAGTGCATAAAGCCCTTTAGACCCGATCGCCCCGGAACAAGCATGCGGGAATCCAGCGGGCAGGCCCCCTGCCGCCCGGCCCGCCCCCTGCACTTTGCAGCGCAGGGAGGAGTGGGCACTCGAACACACGCGCACTCACACATGGACACTCCACAGGCGTGTGCACACTCACACACGCACTCATACAGCCGCATGCACTCCTAAGTGTCACACCAACTGACACAGATTCACAGATTCACTCATACACGCCAGTCACACACGCGCGCACATTCCACAGTCACACTTCCACGCCAACATACATAGTCCCCTTTAAGCGTGCATACACGAGCACACTCCGATGCGCACACTCTCACAGGCACACTCACACGTGCACACGCGCTGCCCTCGCCTCTCCGCAGGGTTCGCCGGGCAGAGAAGCCGGCGAGGCGGCTCACGGGGAAATCTGCACGGACGCAGTTTTACTAAATGAGCAATGGAAAAGAATGGACGAGGAGGAAAGTCAAGAATAGAGAAGAGAAAGAAAAAATAAGAAATGAAAAAGGAAAGAAAAACCAGACAAGGGGAAATGAAGGAGAGAAAGAAAGGGAAAGAGGCGGAGGTAGGGAAGGGAAGGAGTAAAGAGCCTGCTGGATGGAGATCTGTGACCTTCATTCCTGGCCTGATCTCTCTAGGCTCCTTCGGATATCCTGGTTTCCCCTTATAGGATACAGGCTGCTGAGATGGGGTGCTCTGTGTTTTTACAAATTAGAGAGGGAGGTGGATCTTTGTTGGGGAGGTTGGATCCTTATTTAGCAATTATTCAGCACCACATCTACAGGTGTCATGGCCAGATCGCGCTTCTTACAAGTCTGTTCATTTTGAAGCAAAATTGAAAAAGAGCGAACGTCTTCTCCATGCTTCCGGTACCCCTTTATAAGAAGAAACACGAGAGGTTCAGGGAACCCCGCGACTCCCTTCTTCGGGGCAGCTTTGGACAGGCTGGCAAGCGGCCCGGACCCCAAAAGCACAAGTGGCCTTACACCCGCCCTCAGCGCGCGGTCCTCAGCCTGTACGTGACATCAGAGCCCACGGGAGGTGGGGAAAGGAGGGCTGATGCAACTTATTTCCCGGTGTTGGGGACCCTGTGTGAGGAGGGGCTGTTTGGGGACCTGAGGCCATCCCATCATTTCAAGCTCCAGCCCCTGAACCAGCGCGGCAGCTAGTCCCAGGCGCCGGATCCTGGTCCAAGAAGTCAGGAGCCCTTTCCCTCCAGAGAGGGAAACGTGACGCAGGGAGGAGACAGCCCTGAACGCACGTGGTCGCTGGACAGGTTCCCGCTGCCTCCCTTCCCCGGGGGCGAGAACCTGACAATTACTGCCAGCCCCTTTTCCCGGGGCACCGGTCTTCTGGGGTTCTGCTGACCCCAACAGTCCGGATCGCGTAGCTTCCCTGGGCTGCAGTGGTAGGCGCAGCTTTAGGTGTGGGGGCTAGGGGAGGGAAAGGATAGGTGTTACTTTGGAAAGACAAAAAGAGATAAATACACACAAAAAGAGAAAACTTAGGCTTCAAGAAAAAAAGGTGGAGTGGGGAGCGTTGTGGGAAAGAGTGGGAGAGATTCCTGGATTGGGAAATCCATGGGTCTGTGCTCTGGCCAAAGTCACTGGATCTCTATTTGCCTCCCTGCACAGTGTTGGGCGCTGTGCGGCGCGGAGGAGACAGGACTGGGGACAAGAGAGTTGGGGGCTGGGGAGGGAGGGGGCGACCCGACCCAAGCGGGAGGAGGGAGGCGGCGAGGGGGCGCGACGCTGCACTCCAGTCTTCGCGGGTGATTTATGCCGGTTCCGGGCGGCCGGGCGATGGTACGAGACCGCGCCGGGGTCAAGCTGGTCCGACGCCCGCTGGGGCCGCGCTGCATAGTCAATGAGCGTCCCCGCACCTCCGAGTTACAAAGAGCGGCCGCCGGCTGGCGGGAGGGAGGACCGCGAGTGCGGGAGGGGCTGAGCTCCCTACAGAGCGCCCGTGGGCGCGCAGGCGCAAGCGTGTGTGTGTGTGTGTGTGTGTGTGTGTGTGTGTGTCCTTTCACTGTAGCAGCCAGGGCTCCAAACATTCCTTTCTGTACTGAAGAGTTCCTCAATTGTTGTTGTCTTTGTGCTCCAGTGTTGCCAACTTACTGGAATTCCTGACGTGGTTGCACAGCAGGGCTCAGGCTGACCGTACTAGCCAGCTGCGTTTGTGTACGGGGCCGACCCCGCCGTTAATCCCAGAATAACGCAGAAGAGGGGAAAGGAGGGAGGGAGAACGGGAGGTAGGAGAGCAGAAAAGGGTAGGGATGGGGGACCACCTAGCGGAGCACAGTCCGTCATTCGAAGCACTGTGTATGTCGACCCACACGCTTTTCCACTAGAACAACCCATTTTCTCAATGCAATCCCCAATCCGTGACGTTTGAAAACTGCCTGCACCATGCATGTGTTTATCTCTGGCATCCATACCTGAGAATGCCTGTTGCTAGATTGGGGGGATTAAATCTATGGACCAGTACCTGGGAAAGCCCAGGTTAATTCAGTTGCAATTTAAGCCAGCATCGTTTCTCTATAATGCAAAAAGACAATTTCTTTAGTTTTCACATTTCTCTCTCCATACACGTATAGAGGACTTTTCAGAGCAGTCAACCAAAAGAGAGAGGGGAAAGTGAAACCAAGACGCTTCAGCACCACCATTGCCCCAGAAGCCAAGCTGAAATTTACACCATTCTTGACTCCTCCTTCTTTTTTCCACCCCCATTCCCAAACAATCATGAAATTCTGTTAACTCAAATTCATCAATCCACTCATCAATCTGAATTACAGTGAGAGCCTTAGAATGAGCTCCTTGCTATCAGTTATGCCCCCTCCCATCTATTTTCCATTAGGCAACCAGACAATTCAGCTTGGTAGTTCTATCAAACTAGTACTTGCAAACAGAGGTAATTACCCTTTAGAGGGTAATGAAATCAATTTAGCAGGTCAAGGCAAGAATTATATTCAAATAAAATATAACAACATAGAAACTAAAATAACTTTCATGTGGAAAAGTTATGTATAACTTTATAACACTACTGTTTCTCTGTGTGTGTGTGTGTGTGTGTGTGTTTCCTCCTGAGTGCCATAGAGCCAACTGCCCCCTGAACAGCTCCAATCCAATGTCCTAAGACCTCAAACTCAGCAGGATGGAGCCCAAACCAATACACACACACACACACACACACACACACACACACACACACGTCACCATGTAAAATACATTTCTCATATGCATCTCAGCCAGAAAAGTTTAAGGAATCTCCCCACAAATTACTTATTCATTAAAAAGGGAAAAAGCGACTTTAAGCAGAAAAATATGGTACATATTTTAATATGTTTCATTATTATTTAAATATGATAAGGTTAACAGATCAAAAAACAACTGCCATTGAAAATATAGTTTCTTATATTCACAGATCCCAAGAGAGGGAGTACACATCTTGCCACAAGGTACCACACAGGGAGGCAGAGGGCAAGGGGAAAAGTGTGGGCAAGCTCCTTTACTATGGTTTCTACCTAAAGGAACAGACAAGGCAGAGTAAGCAGGTTTAGGATTGACTAATTTGTATTTATAAAACAAGCAGGAGGTCAAGGCAAGATGACTAATCAGTCAGGCATATTAACAGATTATCTAGAACAAAGTGTATATGGCATATGCATGCAGGACAGATGTTAAAGCATGAAGCTTAGGCCCAGCACAGTGGCTTATGCCTGTAACCCCAGCACATTGGGAGGCTGAGGCAGGAGAATCACTTGAGGCTTGAGCCTAGGAGTTTGAGGCTGCAGTGAGCTATGATCACGCCACTGCACTCCAGTGAGAACCCCTCTCTCTCTCTCTCTCTCTCTCGCCTATATATATTAAGGCATTACATTTACAGAAGTTAGAAATGTGGTAAATACAATAGACTCTACATTGAACCAAGGAATCAAAGTCAACACAACAATCAAAACTAATATAAGACAAACTGACATCACATTCCTCCTGGTATGACACACTCTGAAGGATACAACAGCACTTCTGTGGTATTACTGTGCATGCCCCAAATCTAAGCAGAAGAAAACATCAGTCAAATCAATGTTTTCTCATTTTTTAGAATGTCCAAACTGAGGGACATTTAAGTACTAAAGTATAGTATTTTCAGCATATTTTGTATACTTCAAAAATGGCAAGGTCATAAAAGACAAAGAAAGGCTGAGATATGCAGTTTAGAGATATGCAGCGCATGACCCTAGGGTGGATCTTGGACTGGGAAAAAAGTATCTTTAGAGGATGTTATTGGGAAAATCATATATGCATGCCCTCAGAACTCTATTTACTTCCCTCAGCCCAGCACTTGTCATATTTGTTGTATTCCCATGGCCTTCTCAAAACTCTTCTCCCTCTGCAGCCATAATAATCTTTTTTAGTCATTATGCCAACCATACACTTGCCTGATTACAACCTTTCAATCATTGTTCCATTATTCCACAATTAAATGCAAAATTTTTAGCATAGCCTACAAACCCTTGCATGATGGGGCCTTTGACAATCTCTCAAACTTTACTTGACAGTTCAGCCACACTGGCCTCCACTTGGTTCCTCAAACATGTACTATGTGCTTTTGCAGCCTTGAAGGTGTGATTAAGATATGTAGGTCACCCTCCCAAGACTAATCCAGGAAGAAGTTGAATCCCTGTATAGACCAATAACAGGCTCTGAAATTGAGGCAATAATTAATAGCCTACCAACCAAAAACAGTCCAGGACCAGACAGATTCACAGCTGAATTCTACCAGAGGTACAAGGAAGAGCTGGTACCATTCCTTCTGAAACTATTCCAATCTATAGAATAAAAGGGAATCCTGCCTAACTCATTTTATGAAGCCAGCATCATCCTGATACCAAAGCCTGGCAGAGACACAACAAAAAAAGAGAATTTTAGACCAATACCCCTGATGAACATCGATGCAAAAATCCTCAATAAAATACTGGAAAACCGAATCCAGCAGCACATCAACAAGCTTATCCACCATGATCAAGTGGGCTTCATCCCTGGGATGCAAGGCTGGTTCAATATACGCAAATCAATAAACGTAATCCAGCATATAAACAGAACCAAAGACACAAACCACATGATTATCTCCATAGATGCAGAAAAGGCCTTTGACAAAATTCAACACCCCTTCATGCTAAAAACTCTCAATTAATTAGGTATTGACAGGATGTATCTCAAAATAATAAGAGCTATTTATGACAAACCCACAGCCAATATAATACTGAATGGGCAAAAACTGGAAGCATTCCCTTTGAAAACTGGCACAAGACAGGGATGCCCTCTCTCACCACTCCTATCCAACATAGTATTGGAAGTTCTGGCCAGGGCAATCATACAGGAGAAAGAAATCAAGGGTATTCAATTAAGAAAAGAGGAAGTCAAATTGTCCCTGTTTGCAGATGACATGATTGTATATTTAGAAAACCCCATCGTCTCACCCCAAAATCTCCTTAAGCTGATAAGCAACTTCAGCAAACTCCCGCATTGCAAAGACAGTCCTAAGCCAAAAGAACAAAGCTGGAGGCATCATGCTACCTGACTTCAAACTATACTACAAGGCTACAGTAACCAAAACAGCATGGTACTGGTACCAAAACAGAGATATAGACCAATGGAACAGAATAGAACTCTCAGAAGTAATACCACACATCTACAACCATCTGATCTTTGACAAACCTGACAAAAACAAGAAATGGGGAAAGGATACCCTATTTAATAAATGGTGCTGGGAAAACTGGCTAGCCATATGTAGAAAGCTGAAACTGGATCTCTTCCTTACACCTTATACAAAAATTAATTCAAGATGGATTAAAGACTTAAATGGGCTGGGTGCAGTGGCTCAAGCCTGTAATCCCAGCACTTTGGGGGGCCGAGACAGGCGGATCACGAGGTCAGGAGATTGAGACCATCCTGGCTAACACGGTGAAATCCGTCTCTACTAAAAAATATGAAAAACTAGCAGGGTGAGGTGGCGGGCACCTGTAGTCCCAGCTACTCCGGAGGCTGAGGCAGGAGAATGGCGTAAACCCAGGAGGCAGAGCTTGCAGTGAGCTGAGATCGCGCCACTGCACTCCAGCCTGGGCAACAGAGTGAGACTCCATCTCAAAAAACAAAACAAAACAAAAAAAAGAAAAAAGAAAAAACACTTAAATGTTAGACCTAAAACCATAAAAACCCTAGAAGAAAACCTAGGCAATACCATTCAGGACATAGGCATGGACAAGGACTTCATGTCTAAAACACCAAAAGCAATGGCAACAAAAGCCAGAATTGACAAATGGGATCTAATTAAACTAAAGAGCTTCTGCACAGCAAAAGAAACTACCATCAGAGTGAACAGGCAATCTACAGAATCAGAGAAAATTTTTGCAGTCTATCCATCTGACAAAGGGTTAATATCCAGAATCTACAAAGAACTTAAACAAATTTACAAGAAAAAATCGAATAACCCCATCAAAAAGTGGGCAAAGGATATGAATAGACACTTTTCAAAAGAAGACATTTATGCAGCCAACAGACACATGAAAAACTGCTCATCATCCCTGGCCATCAGAGAAATGCAAATCAAAACCACAATGAGATACTATCTCATGCCAGTTAGAATGGCAATCATTAAAAAGTCAGGAAACAACAGACGCTGGAGAGGATGTGGAGAAATAGGAACAGTTTTACACTGTTGGTAGGACTGTAAACTAGTTCAACCATTGTGGAAGACAGTGTCGCGATTCCTCAAGGATCTAGAACTAGAAATACCATTTGGCTCAACCATCCCATTACTGGGTATATACCCAAAGGATTATAAATCATGCTGCTATAAAGACATATGCACACGTATGTTTATTGTGGCACTATTCACAACAGCAAAGACTTGGAACCAACCCAAATCACCATCAATGATAGACTGGATTAAGAAAATGTGGCACATATACACCATGGAATACTATGCAGTCATAAAAAAGGATGAGTTCATGTCCTTTGTAGGGACATGGATGAAGCTGGAAACCATCATTCTCAGGAAACTATCACAAAGACAGAAAACCAAACACTGCATGTTCTCATTCATAGGTGGGAATTGAACAATGAGAACACTTGGACACAGGAAGAGGAACATCACACACCGGGGCCTGTCATGGGGTGAGGGGAGGGGGGAAGGATAGCATTAGGAGATATACCTAATGTAAATGATGAGTTAATGGGTGCAGCACACCAACATGGCACATGTATACATATGTAACAAACCTGCACGTTGTGCACATGTATCCTAGAACTTAAAGTATAATAATAAAAAAATAAAGAAAAGATACATAGGTCAGAGAGGTAGAGGTCATGGAGTTGCCTCAGTTCCTTACAGCTCTGTAGATCTAGATCCTAACCTAGCATATCCTTACAAAAATTCCCCCTTTTGCTTGAATAAGCTTGAATGGACCTCTGCCCCTTGTAAAACAGAGCTGGACTGAAACGATCAACAATTGCTAAAAAGACATCATAAGGCATCTCACCTACTAGTCAGCTCCAGTATTTATAATGCTTTTTTTCTTGAAGCCTTTTAAAAAATAGCAATAATAACTTTGGACTCGCCAGCCTGAGGACCAGGTTCTGAGCCATAAATTAACAGCATATCTCTGGTGTGTAGCCAGGGCCAGGAAAGCCACAGCAAGATCTAAAGGGACAGCCAGTGCAACAGACATATTTTCCACAAACAAAAATGAAGACAACAAGTATAATATCACAAGAGAACCCTCTTAGTTTTCAAATAAAGTTGTATGACAAGTCTTGGCAAAGGTTTAAAGAAACAACAAAGACTCTAACAAGTCTCATTGATTGAAAAATAGTTAAATAAAATTGAGGCTTCCCCCTGACCCCCCCAAAAAAATCCAAGATATAAAGACACCATTGCAGGAAGACCTGGGATTCAGTTACCTGGGGCTAAGGCCATCACAAATGCTTCCATCAGTCCCTGATCACTAGCACCAGAGTCAAGACGCTGTGCAGGGAGACTTCAGAGTACACAGCAAAGCAGACTAGGAATACAGTTAAGAAAGTCAAAATTGTTAACCTTACCACATTTAAATTCTTCTCTCTCAAGAGCAGTTTATGCCAGTAAAGATCAGTGAAAACATCTGGCTAGATGGGTCTTGAAGGCCAGAAGACCAAGATGATTCCATCAGTCTCACTGTTCCTCTCTTATCTCAGAGATTGTGAAAGTGCTGAAGGTATAGAAAGGCATATGATAAGGAGTAGTATACGCAGGAAGAAAACACCTATAGTTAGTCAGAATGTACATAGGATCCTTCAAGTGAAATCAATGAGGACAATTTCTTCGAGGTCACCATTACATGTAAATCCAGTCTTTGGTGTTCACAGGTTTCGGAACATGCACCAGAATTCAGCCAAGCTCCCTATCAAAGGCGTCAGGTCTATCTTGTTCACCACCAAATCCCCAGAACCTGGCACAGGACCCAATACATGGAAGGCCCTCAGTAAATGTTTGGTGAATGAATAAATGAAATAAGACAGCACAAAGTCTACATTTGGCATCTGGCATTTCAACCAAATCAGAATCTAGATATTGAACAGACTTTACAGGATACAATGTATGCTGAAGTGATCTTGATATCTTGAGTATCATGGAAAAACATTCTCAGAGTATTTCAGTTTGAATTTCTCCTTAGTCATACTTGCCTTCAGGACCTACAGTTAACTTTGCAATGTGAGTTGAAATAGGGCAGTATTTCTCTAATGTCTGTAGAGGACATTTGGCAATATTTGGAGACATTTTTAATTATCACAACTGAGAACTCCTGCTGTCAACTAGTGGGTAGAGGCCAGGGATGCTGCTAAAACATCCTGCAATGCACAGAACAGACCCCACAACAAAGAATTATCTGCCCTCAAATTTCAATAGTGCAAGGTTAAGAATCCCTGAAATAGAACAATCAAATTTTAAATATTTTGACAACAAAGTATTTAAGTTGGATTTCAGACCTAGAGCTCAAGAACAAAATTATAAAATCCATTTAGAAACCACTTCTGCTAATTTCCTTTTTCTAGTACTGGACAATACAATGGGCAAAGGACTATAATTCTGTAGATGAAAGTTCAGTCAAAAGAAACAGACATATCTCACTTACAAGTGGGAGCTGAACAATGAGAACTCATGGACCCAGGGAGGGGAACAAAACACACAGGGGCCTGGTGGGTGGTGGGGGGCACGGGGAGGGAGGGCATCAGGATAAATAGTTAATGCAAGCTGGGCTTAGTACCTACGTGATGGTTTGATGGGTGCAGCAAAGCACCATGGTACACGTTTACCTATGTAACAAACCTGCACATCCTGCACATGTATCCTAGAACTTAAAATAAAACAAAATAAAAAAGAAACAGACATAAGATGCAGCATGCCAAGAAGCATTTCAAAATAGGGAAGCTGCATATTGGTTCCTAAGCTTCACTAATGTTCAAATGCAAACTAAACAAGAAACATATTTCTTTCCCCTCTCCTCTCTGGTTGAACAACTGCTATTTCTTCCTCAAGCCCCACCTCAAATATTTCCTTTTTGGTAGTGAAACCTCCTCCACCTCTCCCACAGTGCCTCTTTCTTTTCTGTAATCCTATCCCACCAAACACTTACCTTCATTAGGATTCTCAACATGTGAAATAAATTCTTTGATTACATTTATGTTTCCCCCAATAAACTTTGTACTTCATGGTCTTCTTTTTTAAAATAAATTTTTTGGCCGGGCGCGGTGGCTCAAGCCTGTAATCCCAGCACTTTGGGAGGCCGAGACGGGCGGATCACAAGGTCAGGAGATCGAGACCATCCTGGCTAACACGGTGAAACCCCGTCTCTACTAAAAAATACAAAAAACTAGCCGGGTGAGGTGGCGGGCGCCTGTAGTCCCAGCTACTCGGGAGGCTGAGGCAGGAGAATGGCGTGAACCCGGGAGGCGGAGCTTGCAGTGAGCTGAGATCCGGCCACTGCACTCCAGCCTGGGCGACAGAGCGAGACTCCGTCTCAAAAAAAATAAAAATAAAAATAAAAAATAAAATAAAATAAAATAAATTTTTAATTGTAGAATAGATTGACTGAAAATTCAAAGATAGCCCAGAGAATTCCCACATATCCCACACCCAGTTTAGCCTATTATTAACATTTTAAATGAGTATAGTACATTTGTCACAATTAATGGGTCATTATTACTAATTAGAGCACATGGTGTGTTCAGATTTCCTTAGTTTTTTACCTAATGTACTTTTACTGTTCCAGGATCCCATCCAGGGTACCACATATATTTAGTCAGCCTGTCTCCTTAAGCTTCTCTTGGCTGTGACAGTTTCTTGGGCATTCCTTGTTTTTGATGACATTGGCAGTTTTGAGGAGTACTGGTCAGGTATTTTGCATAATGACCCTTACTTGGGATTTGTCTGATGTTTTTCTCGAGATTATATTGGAGTTATGGGGCTTTGGGACATAACCAGTAAGTAAAGAGACATTCTCTTCATATTAAATCAATGGTAGATATTACCAATATGACTTAAGTCATGATTTAGGATAAATTTACATCAACCTTGATCACCTGGCTGAAGTTGTGTTTGTCAGGTTTCTGCATTGAACAGTCACTCCTTTTTCTTTCTTTTTATTCTGTACTCTTCAGAAGGAAGCCACTGTGTGCAGCCCACTGTTTAGAACTGGAGAGCTGTGCTCCTCCTCCTTGCAGACACAGTGAAGGAATTCTTCTGTATGGATAGATTTGTCTGTTTGTTCCCATTTATTTATTTATTCAATCATATATTTATATCAACATAGAATCATAGATATTTATTATATAGTTTGAATTATAACCCAATACTACATTATTTTATTGCTCAAATTGCTCTAGCATTGGCCATTGTGAGCTCTCTCAGTTGGTTCCTGTGTTCCTTTGACATACCCTCATTATTGTGGGGTTTGGGGGCATTTTAGTTGTTTCATTGTTATTGTTTTATTTTGTGTTTTAGCACTTGCTTGCTTTCCAGCACAGCAAGTTGCCCCAGGCTCATCTTCTATATTCCCTGCACCAGTCATAAAGTCAAGATCTACTTTTTATTCTTCATTTTATGGAGAATGAAAATAATAACCTAAATTTACTGAACATTCACTATGTGCCAAATATAAGCTAAGAATCTGGCATACATATACTATCTGATGTTAAACAAAATTCCAGCTGATTAGTATGTAACCTAGAGACCTTGTTTGTAATGAATTGCCTAGGGAAATAAATTGCCTAGGGAAACATTTTATCTTTTAATCTTAGGATGGGAAAGCCTGCCTAAGTAAGGCATGAATGCTTCAATCCAAAATGGAAAGGATTGCTAATTTTGTCTACATAAAAATCAAATGATTATGTAAGGCAAAAAACACCGTGAACAATGTTCAAGGACAAACTGAGAAAATACTTTTCACATCTATGACTTAAAAAAGGTTAATATTTACTAATATAAGTAAGTTCTTAGAAACCAGTAAAAAGTTGAGTATCCCACTAGAAAAAATGATCTGCAAGCACAGTAGGAGCTAACATTTATGTGGTGCTTATTAGGTGCTAGACACAACTCAAAGTGCGTTATAAATATAAACGCATTTAATCCTCACAGCGACCCTATGAAGTAGGCACCGTAATTACTCCTATTTTACAGATAAGGAAACTCAGCCCAGAAATGTTGGTTGTGATTTTTCCCAAGATCACATAGCCTGTTAGCAGCAGACCTGGAATTTGAACCCAATCTGATCAGCTCCAGATTATCTAAGCTTGTACTATCCTTGAAAGCAGATCCATGGTACAAAGACTTGGATGTATGTAATTTACTGAGAAATAATTCCAAGAAGCAATAATGAAGGACCACATAGAGTGAGATGGGGAAGAGAAAAAACTAGGTAGGAGTGCCATATTCATGATGGTTAATTTTTTAAATGCTTCTCACAATTGTCCACTTGAGGATCAACCAGGAGTAGTATTTATTCACCAGCCCCCATACCCTACTGGTTAAGAGTTCTCCTCGGGGCATCAGGTTCTTTGTATCTTGGGGTATGCATGTGAGCTTACTCAGTCCACCAGTGTCTACAGCACCAGGGAAGCTCTAGGGCAAAAAGTGACAGCACATCCCATGGGTACCTGGAGCATAATGCTTCCAGTATAAAGTGAGTTGAAGCCCCATTGAGGAGCCAAGTGACCAGCAGTTGTGATACTTTAATGCTTTGTGGTACTCACTGGTGGAATCATTCCATGTAGGAATCAGGACTTCTAATGCAGCAGAGCCTAAGATGTCAGGAATGAGAAGCAAATTATTGAGCTGATGGTGGGAGGCACCAATCTTTCTTCCACTTTGGGGGACAACGATTCATATATCTATCATATGCCACATCCTAGAGGACAACACTCCAATCTCACCAGTTTTGTCACTGAACTGGTGATTTAAATGAGAATTTATCATTCCATCACTGTATTTAGGTGGCTGCTTCTAGGAATAAGGTATAAGTAACACCAACGCATTCCAAGGTCATATACTGATGTTACACCTCCTTCACTGTAAGTGCGTTGCTGGTGAAAGCAAACTCATATTCAGAGTATCTGTCGATTCTAGTAAGGACAAGTCACTTCTCCCTTCATATGGAAAGGGTCTGATGTAATCAACATTCAACCAAAAAGCTGATTTTCCTATTTCTTCTCATATCTGCATTGGAAATTTGTCCTTTCCTGGGAATTTTTCCATTTCACCAAACTTTTCAAATATACTGCCATCAATTTGTTCATTATATTCTCTTATCTTTTGGGGATCTGTACGATTTGTAGTATTATCTCCCTTTTCATTGCTGTATTGGCTATTTGCTGTCTTTTCTCTCTCTTTCCTCTCTTTTCTTTAAAGCATTGTCAATTTTGTCAGTCTTTTCAAAGAACCATTGTTTTCATTCAATCATATTTTTGTTTTTTGTTTTTTGAGACAGGGTCTTGCTCTGTTGCCCAGGCTGTAGTGCAGTGGCATGATCACAGCTCACTACAGCCTTGACTTCCCAAGGCTCAAGTAATCCTCCCTCCTCAGCCTCCAGAGTAGCTGGGACCACAGGTGCATGCCATCACACAGCTAATTTTTAAATTATTTTTGGTAGAGACACAGTCTCACTATGTTGCCCAGGCTGGTCTTGAACTCCTGGGCTCAAGTGATCCTCCTACTTTGGCCTCCCAAAGTGTTGGGATTACAGTCATGAACCACAGCACCCAGCCCTATTTTTACTTTATATTTCATTTATACCTTTTGTTCATTATTTCTTTCTTCCTACTTACTTGGGATTTACATACTGTAAACCCTACCTATTAAATTTTTATTTCAGTCACTACATTTTCAGGTCCAAAATTTCTATTTGAATTATTTTTAGAGAGTGCTGTTCTCTTGTGAAATTCTCCATTTTGTCATCTATTTTCTTGAACATGGCAATCCTGATTATTTTACTTTTATGGGGTTTTTTTGTTTGTTTGTTTTTTAAGAGGTGGGTTCTCACTCTGTTACCCAGGCGGGAATGCAGTGGTGCAATCATAGCTCATTGTAAGCTTGAACTCCTGGTCTTAAGCGATCCTACCACCTCAGCCTCCTGCGTAGCTGGGAATACAGGCAAGCACCACCAAACCTGGCTAATTTTTTAATATTTTGTAGAGATGGGGTCTCTCTATGTTGCCCAGGCTGATCTCAAACTCAATGATCCTCCCATGTCAGCCTCCCAAAGCATTGGGATTAAAGCCATGAGTCACCACTGCTGGCCTATTATGATTATTTTAAAGTCTGTACCTGGTAACTCTTGGATATGAATTGTCACTATCTGTTGTTTTTGTTTCTGGTCCTTTCATCCAAGGTTCTGGTATGCCTGGCAAATTTTAATTGAATAATTTCCATTGGATATGAAAAAGTTATATAAGTTTTGGATGATGCTATCTTCTCCAAAGAGGATTTCTTTTCCTTCAAGCAGGCAGTTAGAATAGAGGTAAATCCTTGATCCAATCAGAATGAGTTGTCTCAGGGCTGGGTTCCAGTCTTTTTGAGAGCTGAACTATTTCTGGTTTGTCCTTACTCCTAGGAAACAGGTATTCAAGTATCTCAGTGGAAACATGGAGTGTGGCCCAGGATTGTGTCTCTTCCTCGTTAGGCTCTGAATTCCAGTGTTTAGCTCACCAGCACCATGATACTTTCAAAAGCTCTGATTAATTTTTTAACATCTTGGTTTCCACATTATATTAGTAATGTTGCTTACACATTTTAAGTTCTTTGAGGAAAAAAGTAGCAGAGAATTTTAGGCTTATCTTAACTTTCTTCTCTCCTAAATCTTGGTCTCTCAAGTGCTGGATATCTTGTTGCTTTCCAATGCCTTTATTTATTTTTTTAAATTTATTTATTTATTTATTTATTTATTTATTTATTTATTTATTTTTGATATGGAGTCTCACTCTGTCACCCAGGCTGGAATGCAGTGGCACAATCTCGGTTCACTGCAATCTCCGCCTCCCAGGTTCAAGCAATTCTCCTGCCTCAGTCTCCCAAGTAGCTTGGATTACAGGCGCCCACCACCTTGCCCGGCTAATTTTTGTATTTTTAGTAAAGACAAGGTTTCACCAAGTTGGCCAGGCTGGTCTCAAACTCCTGACCTTAGATGATCCACCCGCCTCAGCCTCCCAAAGTGCTGGGATTACAGGTGTAAGCCACCGTGCCCGGCCTCCAATGCCTTCAAACAATTATTTTATATTTTAAATTTGTAAATCTTTTTTCAGATAATTGTGGCTATTCTCTGATACTACAGCAAAACTTGATAAGTGGTAGTTTCTTAAAGGTTCATTGCAATGAGAAATCTGAAACCATATCAATGAACTTTTTATCCTCAGTTATATTAAAACCCATGGATCTATCTTTCATTTTAAATGGTTTTGTAACATTATGCATTGGTCACTTGAAAACTATTAGTTTACTGTTAGCCAGTTCTTCTAAATGTTGATATATTTCATTATAGAATATTTTTGAAATCACACTTGTTAATATCATCACCAAACGCAACAAAAAATTATTTAAGTATTGTGAAGCTATCAAACTTCAAGTAGCAGACATAAGTTTTCCAAAATGCTAATTTGTCAATTGAAAGCATAATGTGTTCTGCCTAATGATTTCAATATATTCTGTTGTTACAGGAACCTCTTTAGTAACAAATATACCAAAAAAAAAAACCTACTGTATTTGAATATATTGCAAGATAATATTTGGATAATATGTCATAAAAGCTGTAAATAAAAATTTACCTAAACTAGGCATGGTGGCTCACACCTATAATCCCAGCCACTCAGGAGGCTGAGGGAGGAGGCTTGCTTGAGTCCAAGAGTTGGAGGCTGCAGTGAACTATGATCTCACCACTGCACTTCAGCCTAGGCAACAGAGTGAGACCCTATTTCTAAATAAATAAATAAATAAAATTTACCTATACTCTTCAAAATGTGTACATTCTGTCAGCATAAAAATGACAACTTTAAAGTAGTATTTAACCATAGAAATACCTCAACCTGAAAGGCAAATTATACTAAATTTAAAAGTTTGTTAACTATTCATATATGAACAAGAAGGAACAATAGAGACAAGGCTTCCCATGGCTAGTGAGTGAAGACTGGAACCCAGATGAAAACCAGTCAACTGGTTTTCACTTTCTATTGTAAGTAGACAATTGCCGCAGCTACAGAAAAAGAGAAAGAGTATTAGAACTAGAACCTTACAATTTAATACTTTTTAAAAAACAACTTTATTTGCCTTTCATACAACCATTATTTGTAAATTGGCTCTAACTTACTTGCCATGTCATTTCAATTATTAGAAATCTAAAAGGTCAGCTTATTATAAACATTAAACATTATTTTTCTCTTCATAATAATGTTTTAAAAATCAGTTTGCAAAGTAGCATATATTATATGTACTATTAAGTTAAAGCACATGTGTGTTGGGGAGTCTGTAGAGGGTGAGAAAGGTGCGTGGAATCAAGGCCAAAATTGTGCTCTATGCTCAAAGAATGTTCACTGAAACAGTAAGAGTTTTGCTCCAAATGGTAGACTTTGGGATGATTTTTTAAAAAGCTTTTCTATATTGTTTAAATTATCTGCAGCAAACGTGTTTTCTTTATGAAAAGAGAAAAAACAATTAAGTTACATTTACTGTCCATCATCTAGTTTCCAAAGTTTGTTTGATCACCTATATCACTCTTCATAGCTCAAGAACATTTAGGAAATTTCCAATTTCCAATATTTGGGTAATTTTCAAAGTCACCAATAAGCTGGTAACACTGCCAGAACCCAAACAGATATTCTAAACTAGGGTTCATATTATGTTCCTACTGGGGTTTGTTTATTGGTTTGTTTGTGGTATTTGTTTTGAGTTTGTTTTTTTCACTCCAACAGAAATTACAGTAGAGATTGACTTTTCCAGGACGCTTAAGGAAGCTAAAATAAGCCCTTTCCCCAAAGTCCCTGGGTTGACATCTCATGACACCTCCAAGCTTCTCTTGAAAAACCTGTAGGATTGACATTTTCCCCTTAAGATAACACCCTAAATTTGCTAATTTGTTGTCATTTTCTGAAACCACAAGATCCTTCATTTAAATCTAGCTTATAATGAAAAAAAAAAAAATGGGCACCTTAATGGAGGGAAATAGTGAGAGTATTAATTCTTTTTCCCATTAGATAACAGATTGGCACTGGTCTTCAGCAATGGTGAATGCAAAATATGTGAATGGCAAAACCATGAAGTTCTCCATTTAGTTCTCAACAGACTGTAACTGATCTTGGCTTTAGAACCCCCTTTCTTCTCTTCCCCTAGTTTATGACTGTCCTGACTCCATAATTCACAGCAATAGCAAATGTTAGTCAGCAAAGGCCCTCCTCAACACGATCCAGCTTGTGATTCTTTAGAAACATACTTTCAACGGTAGGAGGAAAGACTTTTTGAATGAGTAATGTCAGAATAAGTACAG
Organism: Theropithecus gelada; assembly: GCF_003255815.1. NCBI lineage: Eukaryota > Metazoa > Chordata > Mammalia > Primates > Cercopithecidae > Theropithecus > Theropithecus gelada. Next base: position 45,801,075 of record NC_037680.1, read on the forward strand.
AATCTGAGGTTTCTAAAACATTTGCTTAGGTGTTAATATCTTTCATTCTACCTGTGTGTACATCTTATATATTCTTCATGAGAAATAACTTATTTCTTTCAGAAAAAAAAAAAAAAAAAAGCTTCTCAAAACTTTCCTAAGGCACAAAGACTTAGTTTTGTGACTCTTTATAGTGAAAATCCTGAATGTGTAAAATCCTGAAGACAAGCTAGAAAGGACATTTCAGATGGTTAAAGTTGTGATGCCCTGCATATAGCCTGTATACATTTACCAAATATCTACGTGACAGGCACAGAGGTTGGAGAAATTTCCCTATGTTTTTAAGGATTTATGACCTAATAATACAACACAGCCTGATAAATATAATCAATGTATCCACAGAGTGTTAAAGGAGCATAAAGAGGGAACACTTAACTCTCCTTTGGGAGGAAAAAGGAAGGATTGGAGAAAAAGGTTATCTATAAGCTGAATATCGAAAGGTAAATAATTCATATGGCTGACAGAGGAACAATGAATATAATCAAAGTCATTTATTTAGTGCATTATAGTTCTCAACAACTTTATTTAATAGACATTTGTATCTATCTATGATATCCTTGTCACATATTATTTATGTCAAAGTTCTTATCTTTTATACGTTTTTGGAGGCCAATGTTACAGACTCCAAAAAAATTTTCATTGATGCTTATTAGATACATAACAGGCCCTAAAAAGTTAGGAGTCTTAGAAAATGGTAGCTCTGCAAAAAGGCAATTTAGAAACACCCTTTAAATATGTATGCACTGGCATATTATTCAGTCCAAAATTCCCCTACCTATTCAATAAATATTTTTTAACATTATTGGAAAATTTATGAGAAAATTTATGGAAAAATTATGAGACTCGTAAAGTGACGGCTTTAATATATTCTGATGATTTTAGCTTCTTACTGAATTTGGTAGATTTTCTAGACCTGGATAAAACAAAATGCAATGAATGAAATGGACAAATTCCTACAAGTACACTAACTACCAAAACTGACTCAAACAGAAATAGAAAATCTGAATAAACCTGTAACAAGTTACGAGGTTAAATCAGTAATTAAAAGCCTACCAACAGAGAAAATTCAATACTTTACTTGTGAATTCTAAGAAACATTTACAGGAAAATTAACGCCAATCATTCTCAAATTCTCCCAAAAAAATTAAAGAGGAGGTCAGGAGATCGAGACCATCCTGGCTAACACAGTGAAACCCCGTCTCTACTAAAAGTACAAAAAATTAGCCGGGCGAGGTGGCGGGCGCCTGTAGTCCCAGCTAGTCAGGAGGCTGAGGCAGGAGAATGGTGCGAACCCGGGAGGCGGAGCTTGCAGTGAGCCCAGATCGCGCCACTGCACTCCAGCCTGGGCGACAGAGTGAGACTCCGCCTCAAAAAAAAAAAAAAAAAAAAATTAAAGAGGAGGAAACATCTCCCAACTCATCCTGTGAGGCTAGAATTCTCATGACACATGAGCCAGATAAGAAAAAAATACTATTTTAAAAAAAGACAATTACAGGCCACAATGTCCCTTATGAATATAGATATAAAAATTATCCACAAAATACTAGCAAACCAAATTTGGTAGCTTATTAAAAGGATTACATACCATAACCAGGTGGAATTTATCCCCAGAATGCAAGGTGACTTAACATTCAAAAATCAATCAATGTAATACACCACGTTAAACAAGGGAAGGGAGGCAAAATAAACAACATGATGATCTCAGTGGCTGCAAAAGAAGCATTTGACAAAATCCAACAATGTTCCATGACAAAACACTCAAGAAACTGGGAATAGAAAAGAACTTCCTCAACATGATAAAACTGGTATAGGAAAAACTCGCGGCTACGATCATACTCAATGGTGATAAAAATAAAAGCTTTTCCCCTAAGATCAAGAACAAGAGAAAAGTGCCCACTTTCACCATTTCTATTCAACATAGTACTAAAAGTTCTCACCAGAACAATCAGGCAAGAAAAAGAAATAAGAGGCATCCCAATGGGAAAGGAAGATGTAAAACAATCTCTATTCAAAGATGATATAATTTTATATGTAGAAACCCATAAAGAATACACACTCGCCCCCGGCCCCCCAACACACACACGCTGTTAGAGCTAATAAATTAAGTCAGCAAAGTTGTAGATCACAAAATCAACACACAAAAATTGTTTGTATTTCTATACACTAGCAACGAATAATCTAAAAGGAAATTAAGAAAAAAGTTCCAGTTACAATTGCATCAAAAAGAATAAAATACCTAGGAATAAATTTAACCAAGTAGGCAAAAGCCTTTTATGCTGGAAACTACAAAACATTGCTGAAAAAAATTAAAGAAGACACAAATAAATGGAAAAACATTCTGTGTTCATGGATTACAAGACTTAATATATGGCCAGGTGTGGTGGCTCATGCCTGTAATCCCAACACTGTGGGAGGCCGAGGTGGGAGGATGACTTGTGCTCAAGAGTTCAAGACCAGCCTGGGCAATATAGTGAGACCGCATCGCTACCCACAAAAAAAATTTTTTTAATTAAAAAAAAAGAAAAGCTAAGTGTGATGGTGTGCACTACTCAGGGGGTTGAGGTGGGAGGACTGCTTGAGCCTGGTGGGTGAAGATGCGGTGAGCCAAGATTGTGCCACTGCACTCCAAACTAGGTGACAGAGTGAGACCCTATCTAAGACTTAATATGGAGCTAGGCAAGGGGGCTTTCACCTATAATCCCAGCTACTTGGAAGACTGAGGCGGAAGGACCACTTGAGCCCAGAAGTTTGAGTCTGCAGTGAGCTCTGATCATACCACTGCACGCCAGTCTGGATAACACAGCAAGATTCCATCTCAAAAAAAAAAAAAAAAAAAAAAAAAAGGCAATATGGTTAAGATGACAGTACTTCCCAAAGCAATCCTCAGATTCCACGTAAACTCTATCAAATGACATTTTTTATTTTGCAGAAATACAAAAACCAATCTTAAATTTCATATTGCAAAGGGACCCCAAATAGCCAAAACAATCTTGGAAAAGAACAAAATTGGAGGACTCACATTTCCTGATTTCAGAATTTACTACAAAGCTACAGTAATCCAAACTGCATTTGGCGTAACTATAGACATACAGATCCATGGAAAAGCAATGGGAGTACAGAAAAAAACCCATGCATCTATGGTTAATTAGGTTTCAACAAGGGTACCATGACCATCCAATGAAGAAAGAAAAGTCTTCTCAACAAATGATGATGACACAATAATGTATCTATACACAAAAGAATAAAGTTGGATCCTTACTTCATGACTTCACACCATATATGAAAATTAAAAATCGATCAAAGACCTAAGATATGAAACTATAAAACTCTTAGGAAAAAAAAGAGAGGCAAATCTATATAACCTTGAATTTGGCAATGGTTTCTAAAATATGACACCAGGAGCACAGACAACAAAAGAAAAAAATAGATAAATTGGACTTCATCAACATTTTTAAAATTTGGGCATCTAAGGCACACTCAACAGAATGAACAGTCAACCCACAGAATGGGAGAAAACATTTGTAAATCATATATGTGATAAAGGTCTAGTATCCAGAAAATATAAAGAACTCCTACAACCTGACAACAAAAAGACAAAACCCAACTTAAAAGTGGATGAGGAAGCTGGGCATAGTGGCTCACACCTGTAATCCCAGCACTTTGGGAGCCTGAAGCGGGTAGATCACCTAAGGTCAGGAGTTCAAGACCAGCCTCACCGAACTCCGGCTCTACTGGAGCCGGTGAAACCCCGTCTCTACTGAAAACACAAAAAATTAGCCAGGCATGGTGGCGCACACCTGTAGTCCCAGTTACTCAGGAGGCTGAGACAGAAGAATACTTAAACCCAGGAGATGGAGGTTGCAGTGAGCCGAAATCACACCACTGCACTCCAGCCTGGGCAATAAGAGTGAAGCTCCGTCTCAAAAAAAAAAAGCAAAAAGACAAAGAATTGGAATAGACATTTATCCAAAGAAGGTATATAAATAGCCAAAAAGTACATGAAAAGATACTCAATGTCATGAGTCATTAGTGGAATTCAAATCAAAACCACAATGAGATACAACTTCACACACATTAGGATGATCATAGTAAATTAAAACCAGAAAATAGTAAGTGTTGACTGGATGCGTAGAAACTGGAATTTTTGTACATTGCTGTACAGGCACTGTCAAAAACTACTTGACGGTATCTCAAAATGTTAAACATGGAATTATGATATTACCCAGCAATTTCACTTCTAGGAATATAAGCAAAAAAATTGAAAACAGAGACTCGGGCAGATGCTTATACACTGAAGTTCACTTTAGTATTATTCACAATTGTCAAAAGGTGGAAATATCCCATGTCAATTAACAGATGAATAAACAAAATGTTGTATGTACATACAATGGAATATTTTTCAGTCATAAAAAGGAATTAAGCTCTGACATATGCTACAATATGAATAAATTTGTAAAACATTGTGCTAAGTGAACTATGCTAAGCAGAAAACATTATGCTAAGTCAGATACAAAAGGAGAAATATTAAATGATTGTACTTATGTGAGATATCTAGAATAGGCAGGCCAGGTGCGGTGGCTCATGCTATAATCCCAACACTTCAGGAGGCTGAGGCAGGAGTATCGCACAAACCTAGGAGTTCTAGACCAGCCTGGGCAACATGGTAAGACCCTGTCTCTACAAAAAATAAAAATTAAAAATTACCCAGGTATGGTGGTGTGTGTCTGTAGTCCCAGGGGAGGATTCAGGAGGCTGAAATGAGAGGATCACTTGAGCCCAGGAGTTCAAGGCTGCTGTGAGCTATGATCAAACCACTGCACTCCAGTCTGGGTGATGGAGCAAGACTGTCTCAAAAATTAATAATAATAATAGAATAGACAAATTCACAAAGATAGAAAATAGAATGGTGGTTACCAGGGTCCATGAGGAAGGGAAAATGGGAAATTACTGCTCAACGGGCACATAGTTTTGATGATGAGAAATTCTGGAGATAGTGGTGATGATTGCACCTTGGGAATATGCTTAATGCCACTGAATTGTATATTTTACAATTGTTAAAATGACCACAGTCAAAAGAAATTCAAACAACAACAATAAAATGGAAGTTAACAATAGATATGCAGCTTCACTGCACTTTCTTTTCGTAGAAGAGCTCTCTATTTGGCAATCAACATAGACTAAAAAATATCTTCAAACCTTCTCATGTTTTTTGTCTTCCTTAGGGACAAATGCCGAATTTCTTGCTCCCTTTTTGCAAACTAAGACAAACTCCTACTCACTTACTTTTCAAAAGCAAATGTGTAATTTGAAACATTTCTCCTCCAAATGAACTCAGGAGGTTTTTTGGTCAACCTCCAGGTAGAGGGATGACTATCTTACTCATTTGGCTCTTCAATGGCAATAGTATTTCAATGGGTTAACTCTTCATATAAAGAGGCACAAGCAAAATTCATTATTTGTTTTCACTTCCACAAACTTCTTTGTATGTAGTTGAAAAAATAAAAGAATAAATGAAATGAATCATAAACACTCAAGTTTTCTGATTTTTGAGTGATGAAGGTATGGTTTTGTTTTGTTTTGGAACAGGGTCTTATTCCATTATCCAGGCTGAAATACAGTGGCACAATCATAGCTTACTGCAGCCTTGACATCCTGGGCTCAAGTGATCCTCCTGCCTCAGCCTCCTGGGTAGCTGGGACCAAAGGTGCACATGACCATGCCTGGCTAATTTTTTTTTTTTTTTTTTTTTTTTTTTTTTTGTAGAACCAAGGGTCTTGCCATGTTTTTCAGGCTGGTCTCAAACTCCTAGCCTCAAGTAATCCTCCCACCCTCTAAGCCTCCCAAAGTGCTCAGATTAGAGGTATAAGCCACCCACGCCCAACCAGCAGGTATATTTTCATTTTATTCCACATCAATTCAACAAATAACAATTGACTTAGCTATGACATGAAAGGTTTTGTGGCAGGCATTGTAAGGGATAGACACAACATTGTTTAATATGTCATTCTTGACTTGCAGGAACTAATAATTTTAAATAGAATTCAACAAACTATAGGCCAAATCCACCAACTTCTGGTTTTAGTACAGCCCACAAGCTAAAGATGGTTTTTATGATTTTATATGATTGAAAAAAATCAAAAGAATAATATTTCGTGACATGTGAAAATTGTGTGAAATTCAAATTTTAGCGTCTAAAAATCAAGTTTTGTTGAGCACAGCTACACCAGTTCATTTATGCATTGACTGTGGCTGTTTTCACACTGCAACAGCAGAATCAAGAGTTATGACAGAGACTATACAGAGACCATACAGCCTGAAATATTTACCACCAGACCACTTACAGAAAATGTTTACCAATACATTATCTAAAAGGCAAAGTGAAATAAATAGCAAATAACAGCAAATTCAGGGAGAATGGGTTAAACACCATGTGAGTGACACCTACCCTGTGCTGAGTGTTGGGGGACCACAGAGAACAGGGCGATCAAAGAAGGCATCATGAGGCTGGCTTTGAAGGATAAAGAGTTTCAATAAGAGACAATCCAGGGTCTGGGAGCAGCGGCTCAAGCCTATGAATCCCAGTACTTTGAAAGGCCAAAGTGGGTGGATCACTTGAGGCTAGAAGTTTGAGATCAGCCTGTCCAACATAGGAAAACCACAAAAACACAAAAATGACCTGGGCATAGTGGTGCAAGCTTGTAATCCCAGCTACTTGGGAAGCTGAGGCATGAGAATTGCATGAACTCGCGAGGCGGAGGTTGCAGTGAGCCGAGATCATGCCACTGCACTCCAACCTGGGCAACAGAGCAAGACCTTGTCTCAAAAAAAAAAAAAAAAAGAAGAAAAGAAGTCAGAAAAGAAGATTCTAAATTAAGGGGAGGGTTTGCACAGAGAAAGGAGAAGGAAAAAAATAAGCCAGAAAAGGCTATCGGCTTAAGACACCCCAACTCTACGGTTAAAAAGAATTATTGAGAGCAAAGAATAATTTGCTCCCATTTGTTACCTGCTCTTTATTGCATGCTACAAGTCATGAATAGTCACAAACATCAAATTTTGAATACAGTAGCACTTTAATTCTCACTCAACACTATCACCTGCAATTCAGTACATTCTAAGAATTATTAGAGCCAAGTGCATTAAAAATTGTATAGTCTGAGAAATAACATGCACTTGGATTGAATTGATCAATAGCCATACTACTGCAATTTGAATAAAATGAATAAGAACCTCTATGATTTATTTCTCTTTGAGTAGATGTGTCATTCTACCCCAAAAAATGCCCAACATTTCATGTGTATATTAATGTGTCAAGTCTATACCTGTAAGTGTGGTGGCTTAAAAGGTCATTAATAAAAATGTGTCAATTCCCAGAAATCCTGTATGACTGCCAAAGTAGATGAACTGTGTCAGTAATCCAAAGGTCATAAGCCCTGCAGCTTGATGGTCACTAAGTAGTCAATTTTTTACTCCTTTGCCAAGGTGTTTTCTTAGTTTAGAACCTTCCCAGAAAATCTCTCTTAGGAAAAAGCAAGGTTCCATCCAACCCTTGGACCCTGAGATGATTAAGGTAACTGTTTTACTTGATAAACCGTGAAGGAGGTTAGAAAAGGAAATGTTTAGCTCTTGCTGCTGCCTTTGTACACATTAAAAATGTACAGGGCTTCATGGACAAGCTTGACTGTGCTGCTTTGCCAAAGCTGGGGCCAGGCAGCACTTCCCAAGGGAGTCTTGTTGGTGTTACAGAAAGACAGTATTTTCAACAAGTTCCTCCAAATTCTCCCAATAATGGAGCCGATGAGCCTACCACAGACAACCACCAGTAAGAGCTACACTGCCTGAGTTTAAATCCCAGTTCTATTCCCCCAGCTGTATAACCTTGGCAATACAACCTTGGTTTGTAACCTCCCTGTGATTCAGTCTCTTCATCTATGAAATGGGAATAATACTAGTGTTTGCCCCACATGGTTTTGATGAGAATTCATATTCAGTAACCTTCAGTTATTATTATTGTGGCTCCAACATGAGTGCCCTAGGAAATCAAGGTACCCACTCTTTCTTCCTGTCAAGGAGTCCTTAGTGTTTCCCAAGGCCCATTTTATTAGTGACTCCATGTATCTCACCATATAGTATAAGCTTCCATTTCTGTGCAATTTATTTGCTCACCACCCTTCATCCATTCCCACGAAGTCCTTTGTGAGATGTAGTAACTTCAGTCTCAGAAAAGGTCTGCACTTTTCATTTACAAGATGGAGGAACAAACTAGAACTCTTATTATTATAGTTATCTATCTATTACTGAATAGTCTAGCTGGAGACCATCTGAATGGTATTATATTTACAGCTGAGGTCTCCACAGTTAAGAGTGGGACTATAGATTCCCTTAAATCTTCCAAGGATCCCAAGACCTGGAGGCACTTGTTCAGTAAGCTGATATTCCTCTGGCCCAAGAACTAGATATGTGACTAGAATAAGAATCAGTGACAAAGACCACTAACTGTTAATACTCAAGAAGTCTCATAAAAACAAACCTAAAATGGTATGGAAGATTTGTTGAAGAATAGTCCATGAAAAATAAACTGTTTCAGAGGAACTTCATTAAAGATTGAGGTTTTGTACTTACTTATCAGAGACCTAATATAATGTCTAATTTCAAACCTCTTCGGTAAAGATGTTTTTTGGGTTTTTTGGTGGGTTTTTTTGGACTTACAAAGTGTCAAAGTTTCATTTGGGTCAATGGGTTAATTCTGATGAAAAGAGAAAGTTCTCTTACTTGCTTTAGAAGCTTTATAGCACTACATCAGAGTGGATAATAAATAACTAATTTGTGTCTTTGGGGCTGCTGTAGACTCACCAACAAAAAAGAAAAAGAATGCTATTTCCCTGTTTCCATCCGAAAAATACAGCCAGGTCTTTGTGTTTTGAGTTTTGGGTTCCTTTGCCCAGAAGAGAGAGATAACAGTGTTCTATGTGTTTCCTAAGCTGCCTTTTGGGAAGGCTCAGCCCATCCAAGGAAATGATATTAAAGCATCTGTGCATCCAAGGAAAGGAGAGGCTTTGCCTGGACTCTCAAATATTGTTGGGTCCCTGAAAGTCTGGCAGAGGAGAGGAATAGGATTCTATTAGAGGGTAAGCCTACACCAGCTTACTCAAAATGCCCTGTATGTTGAAGGGAGCTGAGCACATGGATGCCTGAGGAGGACCAGACCCTTGGGAATAGCAATGAGGCTCTCCATGGCCAAACTTGTAGAAATGAGAAATGTTCTCAGTGAAGGACACCTGGAGGTGAACAGTGAAGGACCAGGACATGGAAAGGGCATCAAGTAGTGGGAGGAATAAATTGATAATGGTGACCACTATGGTTCAAAGACCCAGCTCTCCTCATCATGTTTCTAAGGGTAGGGTTCTTGCGCAAGCCAATGGCAGATGAATGATTTATATTGAACTGTTTATCAACCTTGGCAAACTGGAATTCAGAAATAGATTCAATTTTATTTCAAAAAATCAAAACAAAGTGATGAATCATTATGGAAAAATCCATGCCTGTTAAAGATTTTTTTACTCCTCCACAAGATGGGGATAATAATAATAATAATAATAATATCTATCTCAAAAGCTATTAGTATGGCAAAATGAGATATACTGTGTAGAGTAAAAAAGTGAACTTCAAAGGTTTCTCGTACTGTTATACATACCCTTAGACATGGTTAGCACGGACCTTCCTTCCCTTGCTGGAGTGCTGACTAACCATTTGCCATCTCTTTCTCCTTTGCACTCAAATAAGTGAAGGTTCAGTTTATTGCAGCCAGCAAGAGTAGTTCTGTGAATGTCAGGAAAAGGAGACAAACCAATGGCCAGGCTTCTGCTCTCTTGAGATTTACCTTTTTTCCCCATACCAACACCCAGTGCTAACACAGGCTATGGAGCAGAAGCCCATATTGATGTCCAGGTACCCTAGACCAATTAAATCAGAGTCTCTGGGAGTAGGGCCTGAGCAGTACTAATGTTTAATATCTTTCAGGTGATTCCAGTGTGCAGCTAGATGGAGAACTCTGACCTTGGGGATGTTATTGTTTAGACAATGTTAATAACTTTGTAGACCTGGGCAGACAGGATAATTAAAGGAAGAACTTGAAGCAGGTTGAATTTTCAGGCAATTGTAAGATTCCTATTAGCTTTGTTATAAATTTCATTTGTGAAATATATGCCTGTAAAAGAGTTTTCTAGGTCAACTCTATTTTTCTAGTCCAGGCAAGTTGACTTATCTCTTCTTGCAACTACTGCCCCCTACACCCACCAAAAAAAGGATTCTTAATCCTTTCCTGTGATTTCTTGTTTGTTTTTAACATTTCTCTTATAATCTACTCTAGGAATAGCTTCTGAAGTTACGGTGACTTTTAAGCATGATTATAGTGAAAGCAGAAATCTAGCCAAACAATGTAGGAAGTTTTATTCAGCCTGAAAGCCACCACTGTGACTCTTGGAAAAAATATATTAAAGGGGAAATGGTTTGAAATTCTGACTCCTGAATTAGGCACAGTGGCTCACGCCTGTAATCCCAACCCTTTGGGAGGCCGAAGCCAGTGAATAACTTGAGGTCAGGAGTTCGAGACCAGCCTGGCCCTATCTCTACTGAAAGTACAAAAATGTGCCGGGCAGGAGGCTGAGGCAGGAGAATCATTCAAGCCCAGAAGGCAAAGTTTGAAGTGAAGATAGCACCACTGCACTGCAGTCTGGGCAACAGAGTGAGACTCTATCTCAAAAAAAAAAAAAAAAGAAAGAAAGAAAAAGAAAATTCTGGCTCCAAGACTAAGAGGGACAATTGTGAATTAATTAATTGATTGTAGCTAATCGGATAATACAGATAAATTTAGATGTGTCTAAAATATGTAAATGAACTTCCCTTTTAAGAATTTTAGTAAATGTTCTGTAACAATTTCTTAAAAGTAGCTCGGAGATTTCTTGATTAATAAAATCTTTTGTACCAGAAATAATTCCTGTGATACTCCTCACAACAGCCCTCTATGGGAGCCGTTATTGGCTTCTATTACCAAACAGGAAGTAGTTTAAGAACATTTAAGCAATTTGCCCCAAGTTCCAAGACGTAGGAAATGGCAGAACAGGGATTGAAGCCCAGATCTGTCTGATCCAAAGTCTAGACTCTTGACCATGAAGCTCTAGGGTCATTCTAGCTTTCTGAACAACTGTACCAAAAATCTTTTGCTTCCTTCAAAGTCTTATCTTACCCAACCCAATCCCTGCTTCAAAGAGGAGTCTCAAACTCAACAACCTACTGGGGGCCAGGATGCTAACACAAATGAGTTAATATGGGTCATACTTAAGAAAAACTCACATTGTTCTACATGTGTAACTTAGCTACTGCTCAGCTTCAGTCAACTGATGTCCTGGAAGAAATTAATCCTAGAATTACTAGTTCCCCTAATTCTGTAACAGAGGCAGACAATTGGATTTTTGTGAAAAACATCCCAACTTTTAAATGTTGGCAATAAATTTACTTGCTTTTTAAACAACATTACATGGTACAACACTGAGCAGGCTAAACTATGTGAGCCATAATTTGAGAGAAAAAAGGAAACGCATTCAGTATCTTCTGGGAGAAAAAAAAAAGGAGACACATTCAACATCTTTTAGTTTCTGATAGATATCAGTTGGTTTAGATGCAAGTAAATGACCTTCTAGAAAACACAGTTAGGGAAAGGGGCAATGTCCACAAGTCCTTGCTGGAAAAAAAGCTCAGCTCATTAACTAATCAGTCTTAGTTATACATATACCATGAAAGATAACCTTTGATGATCTTAAATCAGACTGCATGCCTTGATGACAAGGGTTAGCATATAAAAATACTTTGTACCAATTACTGCTAATATGTCCTTTGGCAACAAATTCACTGGAGTGATTTAAAACTAAATCCAAATCGACTCCTTTATTTATGACAAAAGCTCTCTTATCTGCAGTGGACCAAGGAAGCATTATCAGGTTTGGAGGCAGGTTTTTGTTTTTCCCGCAGGAATGACAATGTAAATGAAAAGCCTTCCAGCTGAGTTACAGCAAAAAGGAAAAAATTCCTATTTCCTACAATCTCTTTAACTTTGGCTCTCAGATCTCTGAACTACAGATAGGGCTGGAATGTAGAGGCAGACTGGGAGTAACAGTGCCAGAATCTATTCAATGGATGTGCTTCTAGGCATATGACTTTTAAAAAGAAGTTTCCCAATATCACTCAATGGAAAAAAAGAATTATTATTTACCTTTGGGACCTCAAAACAAGTACTGAGCCAATATTTGTGTCTCTGTTTCATTTATACCAGCCACTTGCATTTGTAACTATAGTATTTTAATTAGTCTCTTTTTGTTTTCTCCTCTCAGCTACATACAATTTTTAAAACCATAGTTATCTTTGAAACTTTGTCACTTAAACTCTTTTGGACACAGCTGCATTTGTAAAGGCATGGCTTTCAAATAATATACACTAAAAGATCAAAAGAGTGAAAGCAAAGAACAAAAATGTGTTAGAGGTTCATTTTCCCTTTGGATTTATGTCTAATGCAATTACCTCATTTTCAAGTTAAGGAAGAATCATACTCCTTCTATCCAAATGCAACTTTGAAAGTCATTATTTTGTGTAATGCCCAACATGAAGCTTGATACACAATGACTAGAGTGTGAGAAGGAATTGCTGAACTGTATGGTAAAGATTTTGTAAACTCTAAATTTTAAAAAATACTAGGTCTAAATATTTGCTCTTTGAATTTTTGTCTAGTTTTATCTACTCATAGGTGTTTTTTGGTCTGCCTTGAAATGCATAGAGCTGGGACCTAGGTGTTTTTGCACACTTTAAATAGGGAGCCCACAGGCTGTTGCCACTTTTTAATGTTTCAACTATGTAAGGAAAGCATTTTTCATTCCTAAAATTGACCTACATATTAAAGACAATAAATATTTTTCTTATTCCCACCAGCAAAGGAAAAGTGAAATTGAAGGAATTGTTAATACGCTTCAAAAGAATTTTTGAGCAACTCTGGATGCAAAGAAAAAGAGTAACTTCATATGGTGATTTGTCATATTAAAAAAAGAAAAAAGCATCCAATGAATGGGAATACAGAACCCTGAGACAACTATCATAATATTTCTAGAAAGCTGATAGCTGTTTTCAGATTTTCTATAATTAATTTCAGTTTTAAAAATCTATAAAACTGCAAGGGCTGCATTTACTCTGGTGGGCCATTAAGGATGCCATATTTTCCATGGTGAAGCATTAATTGAAATTTTTAAAAGTAGAAATCTATGGCAGAAGATCAAAGAATGAGAAATTGGTGGTAGGCTGTGGTCAGTTCCACATCAATAGAATGCAGCCGCCTCCTCCTCCTATTTCTAGATAAAAACCCATTAATTCCCACTCCCTTCTGTGTTAACATTCATTTCAAGAAAAATACGTTTGGACCTGCCTCGCACACACATGCCATTCACACTGTGAGGAGCAGAAGTGTAGCAACAGACTGAACATCTGAAATAGCTCTGCTCAATTCCGCTGTACATCTGGCACCTCTGCCCCTCCTCCATCCACCTATGAGGTCTTTGCAAGATCTTGAGGAGGACTTATCACTCCCTTTACTGCCTGGGGTGAAAAGAAGATCAGATAACGGCACATAAAAGGTTATACAGTGGCCAAACAGGGGACAAGCATTTCTAACCCTGAGCTCATGGCAATAACCAGAAACTTACAGGTCCCTGTATTTTTCCATATGGTTTGAACGAAAGATTCCCGTGGGGTAGATTTTTATCTGTTACATTCCTGAAATAAATTTGCTGATTTGGGAGAACCGATTTCCAGGAAGGAGTAAAAGGACCGAGGTGCATAATTATGACCCTTCTAAAATGTGAGCCTCTGTCCTACCACTATTTGTTTCAATCCTTCCTTTAATGTGGGTAAAACATAGCATCTCAAGGTCTTGCATAGGCGTCACCTAGCCAATAGATACACTTCTAAGTGAGCTTTTAAAATTAAAGAGTAAAGCATATACACAAATCATCAAGGACAGAGTTAAACAAATTTTTCATAAATTAATCTATTTAGCCAGTACCAGATCAAGAAACAGACCATGGTCAGCATCCCAGAAACTCTCTCTTTTTTTAATTAATTAATTTTTTTATTATTAGACTTTAAGTTCTAGGGTACATGTGCACAACATGCAGGTTTTTTACATATGTATACATGTGCCATGTTGGTGTGCCTCACCCATTAACTTGTCATTTACATTAGGTATATCTCCTAATGCTATCCCTACCCCCTCCCCACCATCCCACAACAGACCCCGGTGTGTGATGTTCCCCACCCTGTGTCCAAGTGTTCTCATTGTTCAATTCCCACCTATGAGTGAGAACATGTCCAGAAACTCTCTTCATGACCCTTTTGGTCACTCCCATCCTGCCAGGGTAACTAATATTCTGACTTCTAACCACAGAGATTCATTTTAGGAAATACAGTTTTAATGCAATTGAATTGTATCTTTTTGCATACTTGACTCAGATAAAATCTGCAGATATGTACTGGACCAACTTACTTGTCCCAGACATTTATTATTTGACTATGCTGAATTCTGCATTGTAAACACCATTTTGGAACAAAAGATCCCAGATTTAGTCCTGTTCTGCCACTAATTAGTTGGGAGAGCTGGGAAGAATCACTTCCCCATTTTGGCCCTTAAATTCCTCTTTGTAAAATAAGTACATTTAACTAGAAAAGCTATAAGCTTTCTTCTGAAAGAACATACTCTTCAGAATGGAAATATTAAGGACATATTCTTTCAATCATATGTCACTTTCAATTATATTTATATAACACTGTACCTATATACCTTTCTTCAAAGACAAATATTTATGAAGGCATTGCACATGCAGCACTACAAGCACATCTGGGGTTCTTGCCCTCATTCTGTTTCCAGTCTTGTACTAATTCAAGCAAAGAAATTAATAAATACTTAATAATGGAGCGAGGGAACCATGGGACTGAATATTTATGGGTCATTAGATGACCTGTCTCAAAAGGACAAAACCCAAGGAAATAGAGGTGCTTACTTAACAGGGCAGCCTGCCCTATCTCTAGATTTGGAGAGATCACTTTTCCTGTACTCAGTGGGAACTCTTTCTCTTCCCAAAGTACTCACTGCCCTTATCTCCCCCTAACAAAATCTGTTAAGTTTATTCTCATTAATGTGTAAATGGTTGCCAAGCCTTAATGTTCTCTTTCACAGAAGTGTTTACACTTACCAAGAATTTTGATTTTAAGAAGTGAATCTCTAGTTAACAGAATTTCACATATCAGAGTCAGGGGAGTAGGTCTACTTTTAGACAAGGAATAAAGTCATCCCACATAGGTAACTATGAAAGCAACCTTCTCTCCTAATGTTGGTGCTCCTATTAATTGAGCACTTACTATGGGCCAGCTTTGTGCCAAGCCTTTTACACACATTATCTCATTTTTTTTCCACAGGCAGTATCATTATTGTTGTTTTTATTTCACAAATAAAGAAACTGTTAGTATCCAGCCCAAGGGGACACAACAAATAGCACTAAATCCTTCTTTGCATGTCTGAAAGGCCTATTTGACACTGGGTTTAGCAGCAGTTACCCACTAAAATCAAAAATAGAAACCAGAGGCCAGAGCTCTCCAGCACAGTGCCAGGAAAGGAACTCACTCTTCTGGATCACTGGTGATGGAGGTCTGAGAAGCAAGGAAGCAGCCCCTTTTTTTCCTGTTGGTTGCACCTCCACCCCTCCTTTGTGCTGGACACTTTCAGATGCTGCATTCGTGTTTTCAAGGCCTCAATACATTACATGGCAGCCAGACTCTAAAAGCCCATTGAAACACTGCTCCAGAAGGCCTGCGGAGCACCCAGCTAGCAGCCCTGACTTAACATCATTCCCAGCTAAGATGTTTTTGGAGCTTTTGAGGCCAACAGGGACCTCAGTTGCAAATTAAGGCCAGCTTCTGTTCATCCAGTCAGGGGATAAAACATCCAACACTCATTCCCTTCTGGACACAGAGCCAATCATTTCCCTTAACTCTTAGGAGACAGTGCGCAGAATCGCTCCAAAGGGGCCTGTTTTATATCATTTGTAGAATTACAAAGCCCTGAGGCTTTTTGAAAGCCCATTTACTGACCAATGGTTCTAACTACTACGCTGAGAAACAGACCACAGCTTGGTAACAGGTATCCCCCAGCACTTCACACCCAGGATGTCACTAACGATCCCCAGGGACATGAAGCAAGATTCCACAAGTGCTCAAAACCAAATGAATTCAAAACCGAGGTAAAACCACCCGCAGTGCCTGGGATGGGAGGGGAAGTTGAAACCCAGCAGCAGAGTGCAACAACTCCAGAAAGCTAGGACTCATCGGCTACCTGTTGAAGGTATATCTCAACACATCATGATTACACTGGTTTTAGAAAGAGTACTGGCATTTTGTCCAGAACAGTTTGAATGTCAGTCCAACATAATGGAAGGTGAATTTGCGGCCACAGCAACATACAATAATCACTGAGACTCGTTTGGGGCATCCCTGTTTATGGGATGAGAGATTCGAATCTAATCTACTGAATTCGGAAAAATACAAATATGCTCAATTCAGTTAAAGAGCTTAGAAGTAAATGAAATCAAACTGCATTGTTTTAACCAAATGAGCGTTTTTAAAAATTTTATTTACAAATATCCAGCTTTATCTAATTTTATGGTATGTTTTCTTCAGGGCCCTTACCGTGCTGTGGTGTGTCCCGGGGGCCATGATATGGTTGTGGCCATGGCTAAATGGGCCACCAGCTTCCAAGGAGATTTGTCAGCAAGTGTAAGATAAACAGAAGTCAGAGGTATGTTCAAGATTGTTGGAGGGGTTTGGAAGGTGGAGGAGGAGAAGGGGAATCAAAGAACTTGCAGACCATGAGAGGTGAGGACGTCCAGCTCCTCTGCGTTCCATTTCCTCTAATCTGGATTGGCATGTCTGACCAAATTCTTGCCTTTGGTGCCACTTATAAAATCCTAAAAGATGAGAACATCAGGGCACTATTTAATGTCTTTTTTAAAGTATGGCCTCAATTCAGAATGAGGCAGATCTACATTAACTGATTCAAAGCAATGTCCAAGATGCTTTATTAAATGTAAAAAAGAAAAAAAAAGTTTCAGAATGGCATGTTTACTATGCCATTTGTGTATTTAAAAAGAGAGGAGCTATGTAGACATAAATGCTTATGTATGTATAGAATATATCTAGATTCTGGAAGGATGCACTAGAGGAGGTAATGGTAAGGGAACTGTGAGGCTGAGAAATCCCCGTAGATTATATAACCTTCTGAAGTTTCACCTTTTTCCTAGTTTAAAATGGTAATCATATAATAAAACACACCATTTCACTAAAAGAGCTAGATTTTCCAGACCAATATTTGATATATGGAATTTTGAAATGTTACATAGTCAGGACTGTACAGAAATCAAGTCACAAAATAATGTCTTACAGAGCTGGCCAAGCTTACCCCAGAATGAATTTTTTTTTTTTTTTTTTTTGAGACAAGGTCTCACTCTGTCACCCAGGCTGGAGTGCAGTGGTGTCATCACGGTTCAGAGGCCTCAATCTGCTAGAATTCCAGTGATCCTCCCCGCTCAACCTCCTGAGTAGCTGGGATCAACAGGCCCATGCCACCATGCCTGGCTAATTTTTATTTTTGTTTGTTTGTTTGTTTCTAGAGAGAGGGTCTCACCATGTTGCCCAGGCTGTTCTTGAACTCCTGGGCTTAAGCGATCCTCCTCCCTCAGTCTCCCAAAGTGCTGGGATTATAGGCGTGAACTACCACGCCCAGCCCAGAATAATTTTAGAACCGTAAATGTCAGTGCACTTTTGTTAAAGATGCTTCTTTGGCTGCTATTTTTAGTCTTTTCTTCCTCCTCAGATTCTCTGAAGATTATAATCTTCACAGTAGTGGACTAGAAATCACAAAGATTTTAAGAGAGAAAATGTGTCCTATTAGCTATAAATAAAATCACTCCCCTAACTCTCTGGGGAGAGAATGAGGAAGAAAAGCTGGAGTCATAAAAGAGTGTTATTTCCTTGTGACTGTGGATCAAGATTGACACCCAGTGGCCAGATAGAATCCTTTTTTCACTGACATTCTTGCTATATAATTCAACATTTCTAAAATGTCCCTTTATGTTTTAGAGGAAAAAATCATTTAAATCTGTGATGTTTACTGAAAGCGAACTGTATCTTAGACAGCCAGGTTAAATTAGTAGGTCTTGTTTCATACATAATTAACAGGTTTATTTCTGTATCCTCTCTGTTTGCATTTTTTCCTAACATTAAGAAGCAATTTTCACTCAGTTGACAAAACAATGTACACTAAGTCCTGTGGAAATGCAACTTTAAGCAAAATGAGGTACAACAGTTCTTTGAATAATGCCTTTTTTTTTTTTTTTTTTTTTGAGATGGGAGTCTCACTAAGTTGCCCAGGCTGATCTTGAACTCCTGGCCTCAAGAAATCCTCCTGCCTCAGCCTCCTGAGAAACTAAGATTATCGGCATGAGCTACCATGGATGGCTTAGTTATAATGTCGATGAGAAAAATAAAATTGGTTTTGTTATATCTTATTTTGCTTGAAGTTGACATTTCCAAGAACCTGTTGACAACATTGAGGACTTAATGTATTCAATTTCTTTTTTCTTTTTTCTTTTTTTTTTTTTTGAGACCAAGTCTCACTGTCACCCAGGCTAGAGTACAGTGGCACGATCTCAGCTCACTGCAACCTGCACCTCCCAGGTTCAAGCAATTCTCCTGCCTCAGCCTTCCCAGTAGCTGGGATTACAGGCATGCACCGCCATGCCCAGCTAATTTTTGTATTTTTAGTAGAGACGGGGTTTCACCATATTGGCCAGGCTGGTCTCGAACTCTTGACCTCAGGTGAAGCACCTGCCTGGGCCTCCCAAAATGCTGGGATTAGAGTTGTGAGCTACTGCACCCAGCCATGATGAAGTTAATATTTTAGCAAATAAAACTAACATGTTTAACACAGATTACCAAAGACAAAAGTAGTGAATTTAACCTCAAAGTCCAAATTCTAGCTGGGTAATCTTGAGCAAGTCTCTGAATTTTACTAAATTTCAATTTCCTCCCCATTGTGAGGATTAAATGAGATGCAAATTTAAAATGCTTATCTTGGTACCTCCATGTATGTTATGAAACACACACACACACACACATATATATATACACACGTGGTAGCTATTTTCTGGTAATTACTACCAGAAAAAGCAAGTTTGTGAAAGTCAAACCCACATGAAGAATATATCTCTTCTTGAATCAACTTTATAGTACCTAGTTTGATGCAGAACAGTGGCCCCAGATAATCTAAAAGTATAAATAATTCAAAAGATCAAACAATCTAAATAGAGTCATTTATATCTGGATTTGTATTATACTTTTTTTTTTTTTTTTTTTTTTTTTTGAGGTGGGCTCTCACTCTGTCATCCAGGCTAGAGTGCAGTAGCAAGCTCATGGCTCACTACAGTCTAGACCTCCCAGGCTCAAGCAATCCTCTCACCTCAGCCTCCCTAGTAGTTGGGATTACAGGTATGTGCCACTATGCCCTGCTAATTTTTGTATTTTTTTAGAGAAGGGGGTTCGCCATGTTGCCCAGGCTGGTCTCAAAACTCCTGGGCTCAGGTGATCCGCCCACCTTGACCTCCCAAAATGCTAGGATTACAGGCGTGAGGCACAGAGCCTGGCCTATTATACATTTTTAATGGCCTATTTACTGTCACAATCACTTTTTTCTCAAAAATTAAAATTAGATTAAAACTCAAAGCTCTCCACATTCTTGGATTTTCAGGAAAGAAAAAAACATTTAGTACCTACCCTTCAAACCTCCATATATGATGTGTGTAAATTAACTTAATTATAAATCACATACACATGCTATGTTAGTACATATTATGTACATTGTAAAATATGTCCCCAAATAGAAATTTTTCAGTATAAGATACATATAAATCAAAATGAAGGCAATTCCTTTCTCCCCCTCAATGGAGTATCTTGCACATGCCTGAGGTGGGTACCCCCTATTCTGGAAGCTATTACCCTAACAGTTCTCTGACTCTCACCAGTAACGGGGAGAGAGACAAACTGGTGATCTGGCACAGTGGAAAGAGTAAGGGCTTTGATGAACCCAATCCTGCATTTGAAAACTGTGGTTTCATTAGTGCTGGTGTGACCTGGGCAAGAGTCCTATTCTTGTTGAGCCTCAGAGTCCTCTTCTGTCAAAGGAGGGTGATGATACATACAAATGATATTGTCCATAAAACGCAGTGCTTGGCATGGTATTATTATCACTTAGAGCTGAAAGACGCTTTCAAAAATCACTTAGGGAACTAGGACTAGAAAGATCCAGTCTCCTGGATTTTTAAAGCCACACAGCTGGCTACTTAATCTAGGACCACCCTGCTCTCTTTACTGAGCTGAGAGGCGGCCTCAAAAAATGTACTGTCAGACAAGGTTTCTCTGGGACTGGAAATATAAATGCCATCATGAAATTTTCCCCACTCATGGTTACTCCATGGGTAGGCTATATAGAGAAACAATTAATAGTTATACATGTACAGTTGTTACTAAATGGTTTTTTAAAACCACAAACCACAGAGAAAAATATATCCTATTACTAGTGTCAAGAATTAAATATATTTTATTTTAAAATCTATACAGTGGGCAAAGCTCTGGTCCAAAAGGAACGCTACCTAGATTCTAGCCCCAATTGTGACATGGACATGTCATTTGACAACTCTATATCTTATTTTGCTCATCCATTAAGCAAGAATGATATTACTTACACTTGTTGCAAATCAGCATGCAATAATATAGGTTAGGGAAAGGATTCTACAAATAATTGTCATTATCGCTACTGTCTCCCCAACAATGATAAAATTACTTCACACACACACATACACTTGAGAATCAGTATCCTCCCAGCCCAAAGGCTGATCCCTTTAGAGAAGAGACCAAGGCCCACTCTGCTAGGCAACAGGTGGTCAACAACAAAAAGCATGGACGTTTGCTGTCTTCTCTGATCCAAAGACAGAACGTTCGCAGGCATGGACCCACTCTGAGCTATTCCTTATCAGCAGCCTTAGGACCTCTGACCTAGAGACCGGGTGGATGGTTTGCTCCATCCACCTTTGGAATCTCAGGTGACCAGATTGCAGCATTTCCTATCTGACTAAGACAGCATCTGCTTTGGCTCACCTGTTTGGAGCTCTAGTCCTTTACTAGGACTGATGCCCTGTTAGCTAAAAATAGGTGCCATATTTTGGGCCTACTGCTATGCTGGGTGTTTTGTATATGTTATTTCCAGTCCTTACAACAACCTGTGAAGTGGCGATTATTATTTCATTTTACAGTTATGGAAACTGAGAGCCAGAGGTTAAATAGCTTCCCAAAGTCAGACAGCTAGGAAAGGAAATGCTAATCTGGCTCCAAATCACATGCTCTTTCTAAAACATTTCCCACCCTGATTCCCTGTCTGGTTCCTGCCTGATCAACCCTCAGATTCTGGACCCTATCTCCTTTACCCTTGAGGGGTGTTGCCAGGAACCACCGTACTGGCATCCATTCCCATATTCTGCTTCAAGACTCACCTACTAAATGGAGCATACTGGAGCTTACTGGAGTGTTCAGTATGATACATGCGTGTACCCAGATTTACTAACTGCCTGACAATCCCATATTGCTACACCCTTCAGGCTCAGGGCATCGTGTTGCACAGCCTTCCTGCATGCACACTTCAATTTCTCTCTCGACTCAATCTCAGTGTCCTCCTGTTTCATGCCAGCCAATGTTCTGAGGTTCCAGCACGCTTCAAAGCAAAGCCTATTACCCTAGAATGATAATTTAAGGAACTGACAAATTATTCATTACCTTGGAAAATACCGTATTTCATCCAGATGGATAACTGGGATTCACCATTAAAGGGATAAAAAAAAAAAACCACAGTAGACATCTAGGCTTGTCTTTAGAGACAAAGCAGTCATTTAGATGGAAAACATCTGTGAGTAGCAGAAGTCTTTTTAATCTCCATAGATATAAAGGAATCAGTGTGAGAGGGTATCCCCCAGCCCATTTTAAACTCAGGGACATTGATATGAAATCCCAGTAGAGGGCAATAATCCACATGAAACGTTAATGAGTTTTCACTCTAATTCTCCAAGTTCTGAGAAATGGAAAAAGCTCCACAATCAAGTTTTTATAGGTATTTGGAAAAGATATTTAGAAAGCACAAATTAACTATGATATCCTAAGAGGGAGTTTTGTGGATCTCACGGAATGGGAATGATGCCATACATTTTGTTACAGGTCACTTTGCTATAGACTTAAAGCCCTGACTTTAAAATAAATACCCTGTGCTTCTCATGTGCTGGTGAACATAGTTATCTTTACCTATAATTCCAATTATATAAATGTATGAATCAAGTTAGCAAAATTCAGACCAATAGCCAAGGTAAGCACAGGGTCTAGCAAAGTGGCTTCAACTCCTGGTTAAGTATAGGCCAGGCATGGTGGCTCATGTCTGTAATCCCAGCACTTTGGGAGGCCAAGGTGGGTGGATCACTTGAGGTTAGGAGTTCAAGACCAACCTGGTCAACATGGAGAAACCCCGTCTCTACTACAAACACAGAAAAGTGAGCTGGGCATGGTGGCACATGCTGTAACGCAGCTACTCAGAAGGCTAGGGCACAAGAATTGCTTGAACCCAGGAGGCAGAGGTTGCAGTGAGCTGAGATCACACCACTGTACTCCAGCCTGAGTGACACAGCAAGACCCTGTCTCAAAACAAAAAAAAAAAGTGTGACTGTGTGTTTTCTATGAGGCATCTGTGCAGCAACTATTTAAACAACTATTATAGATGGGGGTAACTCTGTTTCCCTCACCAAGAGAGTGTCCAGAGAAATATGCCAGACCCTTGTGACACCTTTGCTCTCATTAGACTTTAACATGTGATCACACACCACATTTCTCTCTCTCTTCCTGTCTAAGAACTGAACAAATATCAAAAGCGGACTTAGTTTGCTGTAAAGTGATTCAGCAAGGCAAGATGGATGGGGTACAGTTATTCTTCAACAAGTAACCATGCTTCACATGTTTGGCATTGTTTTCTTCTGCGTCAAAAACTATGGTGGGGAAATGAGGAGCTGGTGGTCAAAGGTACAAACTTTCAGTTATCAGATGAGTCCATCCTGGAGATCTCATATAAAACACAGTGACAATAGTCAGCAATGCTGCATCGTATACTTGAAATTTGCTAAGAGAGCAGATCTTAAGTATTCTTGCCACACACATACACAGACAAAACTATGTGAGGTGATGGATATGTATTAGTTTTATTGTGGAAATAATTTCAGAATATAAACGTATACCGAAACATCACCTTGTACATCTTGAATATATATTATTTTTATTAGTTAATTATACCTCAACAGAGCTGATGAAGAAAGGAAACTGAAGCCAAATACTTCACCATATTCATGAGGAATGGTAGTAAATGCTCATGGCAGCACTTGTGCAACAGCCAAATTGCTAAGAGAGTCTTAAAGGGTAGAGATCAGAACTAATTAGTGTCAGTGCCCTAGCAAAACAGCTAGAATCTACTCAAAACTTCAGACTTCAAAGAGGACAGAAGTTGGTTTCCACACAAGTTCCCATCAATGTTGACAGGGTCATGGAAGTCACCTTGTGTCAGGCGTTGTTCATGACTTACTGCTATAATATTGTGTGTTTAGAGATTTTCATGCAAAAGAACCACTCGGATTCTTCTTAATTTGCAACCAAGAAACATCAGGGGTCTTCCAGTTAAATACAGAAACTGGCCCTTACACTTTCCTAAGCCTCTAGTGGAGATAGTCTCTCCTTGATGTCATTATAAAGGGACTCGCTCTGGATGCACTGAGGCCCAGGTATGCAAAGGTGGCATTGCCTGTTGTAATTTGATGTTGCAACTCTGGTTCTTTTGTGCTCCTGTTGTCCTCTGGTTCAGTGACAGAAGGGTGGGCTGAGGGAGTGGCTGAGGGATCCCACAGTAGTTTTGCGGCTATAGGGCTTCTCTTGTCCCAAGCCTGTACATTCCTTGACTTTTTTTTTCCTGTTGCCCATATATGGTAATTGAGATAATACATGTCAAGTGCTTATTACTAGTACTTGGCACATAACTGGTCAGTAAATATTAGCTATGATTACTTATTCCTTTTTGTCTAAGAACTGTAGCTTAGGTGAGGATCAGAGCAAATCCACTGAGCTTCAAGGGAAAGAAGCAATAAATTTGATTAAAACCTCATAATTCCATGCCAAACCTCTGCTATAATAATCACAGCTTTATGTCACTGGTTAGCAACACATGAACTGCCAGACACAACTATTTGACAATACACTGTGAAAGTCCCAGACACCAGGAGGAAATCACTTTTGTGAACCCCAGACAAATAGGGATAGGAAGGGCAAAAGGAGACAGGGCTCATGCTTACATGTCTGAGATAAGAAATGTTTCCAAGAACGTTCTAAAGACCCTTTTGCATCCTTCATGCAGCTCCTGCTTTGATAAGTTTAATCACTAGACATTCTTTAGGGCTGCAAAAACTCAGATAAGATGTTCTCTGAAGAACACCTGCCCAGTAATGGCACCTCCACCAACAAGCTGACAACAACTCTGGCTTTGAACCTCCGGATCCAAAAAACTCTTGTTTCTAAGCATCTTATGGAAATCTACTTTTTCCTAATAAACTTTTCCCTTTACTCTTCCCTTACCATATGCACTGGTACCTTGCCATTTCATGCATTCGAGATTATGATTCTTACTTCTATTCCTGAGTAAACCCAACATATTTAGGGATAGTTTTTTCTATTGTCTTTTTTTTTAGGTTACCAACACTGTAAAAAGATAATTCCCCAAAAAAGGTAAAATCATACTTCCATACAGATATAAAAATGAAAATACATTAAAGATTTTAGGCTGGGCACAGTGGCTCATGCCTGTAATCTCAAGACTTTGGGAGGCCAAGGTAGACAGATTGCTTGAGCCCAGAAGTTCAAGATCAGCCTGGCCAACATGATGAAACCCCACCTCTACCAAAAAGTACAAAAATTAGCCAAGTGTGGTGGTGCACACCTGTAGTCCCAGTTAATGGGGAGGCTGAGGTGGGAGTATTGCTTGAGTCCAGGAGACAGAGGTTACAGTGAGTTGAGATGGTGTCACTGCACTTCAGCCTGGGTGACACAGTGAAACTCTATTGCAAAAAAAAAAAAAAGATTTTATTTAACTCCATGAAAAAATTGGAGATATGTTATACCCGTTTTTGACTATACCCAAAGGAGAAGTCAAGAAAAAGTACAAATTTATATGGAATAAGGAAATACTGAAACTAATGCACAAGTGAAGGCAAAACGAGCTTCCTCTACAGTGGAGAGCATAGGCAGCAGAACCTTTACTGCACAGAACAGAATTTGCATGTCTATAGACAACAATTATTTTACATTGTCATTAGTTATCTACAATTTACAAACCTGAATATAGCTCCCAAAGAATCAAAATCAGATAACATGAAATGGTGTCACCTAAACAGTGCACAGTTTTTCATCGAAGCACACATTTTTCCCTACAACACCTATATTTATATCACGTTGCAATTAAGGAACTAACGGCAATTGATCTACACGGTTGTCCAAGTAAACAGTCTGAAAGAATGGTGCAAATACCAAAGATCTTTCAAGGAGGTTGGCCAGTAAGACCAAATCAAATTGTCTCAGTCTCAAATCATTAAAATGTCACTTCAGGTTCAGTAATAGTAATAAACACTATTATATGTCTAATTGTCCACATAGTTGGTTTCAGAATGATGATTCAACCATTATATTACATGTTCTTTTAGGAGCTACAGCCCAAAGCTGTTTATTTGGATCATTGCTCTATCTACACCTAAACTTCCATCATTTTTTTTTTTTTTACCAATGAGTAGGATCTGTGGAATTGGACAGAAAAAGAGCCCCCAGCACCTTAAGTGAGATAATGATAATTCTTACATATATTGTCCCAAGTTCACGTGGCATTTTGCTATCTTGATTAGTAATACAGATCTTCCCCTAGCATTTCCTCTAGTGCCATTTGGCTTTGACTATTATTTAGTTTCATTGTATGTTACTTGGCTTCACCAACTGAGATTTCATGAGTCTACTAAGTGAAGGAAGCATTAATTCCTCTCTAGCCACCACAATTGCTACAATGGAATCAACTGATATTTCTATACCTATTTGTACAACTCAGAGACAACCTTACAAATGGCACACGTGCCCCTCTTCCTTGTTAACCAAAGGGAGACCAATGGAAATAAGTGTCATGGGTCTGCCTAATAATGGTATAAGACAAAATAATATTTTTAAAATATTCAACTGATGCAGTTTTGGTCTCACAATCCCTAGTAATTCCTGGTTTCCCTGAGGCTTTCTACTTAGCTAGCCTAGAACAAAGAAGACAACTGAGTTGCTTTATCAGCTCACAGAAGACACAACAGTCTGAAAGCAAAAGCCAAGGGATTGAGTTGCAGGTGCTTGAGAAAATACCATGATGATTTTGTTTTGAATTGCAACAGGATTTAACTAAAGGACTAAACATAGAGTTTTAGGGTAGCAACAGCAATGATGCAATATAGAAAGTAAGGGCAGGCCGGGCACGGTGGCCCATCCCTGTAATCCAGCACTTTGGGAGGCTGAGGCAGTGGATCACTTGAGGTCAGGAGTTCAAGACCAGCCTGGCCAATGTGGTGAAACCCCATCTTTACTAAAAATAGAAAATACTAGCTGGGCATGGTGGCACACACCTGTAATACCAGCTACTCAGGAGGCTGAGGCACGAGAATCGCTTGAACCCAGGAGGTGGAGGTTGGAGGTTGCAGTGAGCTGAGATTGCGCCACTGCACTCCAGCCTAGGTGACAGACCGAGACTCTGTCTTAAGGGAAAAAAAAAAAAAAAAGAGGAAGTAAGGACAGTCTTTTACCTCTATAAGTAGGGTAAAAGACCTTCCTAGGTTGGAGGAAGAAGGGAAGTTCAAATGTAAGTAAAAGGTCTGCTTCCCAGTTCCCTCCTCCTTTCACCCGGGATGAAATTCAGGAAGTTCCAGACTTTTCTGGTCATTTCTAGATAATAAAAAGCCCAAATGGTCACATCAAGTTGCAAACAAAGTCTCAATTTGGGAAATGAAAGTGTTCAATCCCAGGTATTAATAATTACCAAAACATTGGATCTGATTTCACAGTTAAACTTCACCACTCTTTCAACTGTGGTCTTTGTAGGCAGGTAACCAAAGAATGGAACACAATGCTATATTCCCAGGCTAGATTTCTGCTCCTTCTCTCCTATTTGCTATCTTGCTAGCTGTGTTTTCTGACTCTTCAAGGGCCAAAGCAGAATGAGAAAAGAAGAAAAAGGGGAGTGGGAAGAGGAGAAAGAAAGTTTTTACTTGGTTGGGACTGTCATAAGATGGTCTTTGCTCTCTGGTCTGGAAGATGCCTAAAGCTTCCCCTTAAACTTGTGGTCTCTTTCATGATTCCCTTCAGAAGTCCTTACCAGGAACATTCAATTGTGATTCTAGTTGTGGAGGGTACATTTTCCTCTGGCTAGCTGCTCAGCCCTCAGCATTGCACAATCCATTCTCCATCTTGGGTTTCCATCACCCAGTCCAGGCTTGAACAAGATTTAAAAGAGCTTCATTCAATAAAAAATAAATACATAGGCCAGGCATAGTGGCTCACATTTATAATCCCAGTGCTTTGGCAGGGGGTAAAAGTAGGAGAATCGCTTGAGCTCAGGAGTTCAAGACCAGCCAGGGAAACAGAGTGCGATCTCGCCCTAAAAAAAATAAAAATAGGCAGGCATGGTGGTGCCTGCCTGTAATCCCAGCTACTCAAGAGGCTGAGATGGGAGAGTCACTTAAGCCTGAGCTGAGGAAGTTGAGGCTGCAATGAGCCAAGATAGCACCACTGCATTCTAGCCTGGGTCACAGAGCAAGGTCCTGTCTCAAAATAAATAAATAAATAAATATTAATTACAACTTAAAAGTTGTTGGTTTGTTTGTTTGTTTGTTTGTTTAAAGAGCCCCAGGCATGCTTTCTCTCCCAAGTGGTTGCATCTGGTCAAGGAAGCATGCATACATCTGTTGCATCCACCTCAGACCAGCTGAAGGGTCCACATTTCTGCCTTTTACATCTCCCAGTCAAAAGTTGCCAGTCCACACTCCACATCCCTCAATCGCATAAGCCACATGTGATTCTAGTTGTGGAGGGTATATTTTCCTCTGGCTAGCTGCTCAGCCCTCAGCATTCCACAATCCATTCTCCATCTTGGGTTTCCATCACCCAGTCCAGGCTTGAACAAGATTTAAAAGAGCTTCATTCAATAAAAATAAATACATAGGCCAGGCACGGTAAGAAGATTCCTAAGGAGTTCTTCTTATCAGGCTTAAAATGAGGGAAAGGAAGCCAGCGAGAGCATACAACAGAGTTCTCTTCAAAGACATCCTCTATCCAATCCTCTCTTCCCATGTCCAACCCTATCCTTTAGAACTTCCATAGGAGAAAGGTCTAGAAATTTCCCTTGAAATTTTAGAAATCCTGCTGGGTGATCACATAATTCACTCTGGCATCTGGCATTTGTCATTTTAGGATCTCAGCTTAAACTTCCATTTACAGATCTTACTACAAGTGTTTATTTACTACTATTAGAGGAAACAAGGACCAATTAACAAAATAAATTCAGTTACAGAGAAGGAAAGAAAGTTAAATATTAACACATCTATGTTACGACTACATTTTGTTTTTGTTTTTGCCTTTTTTTTTTTTTTTTTTTTTTAGGGAGTCTCACTATGTTGCCCATGCTGATCTCCAACTCCTGGGCTCAAGTGATCCTCCCACCTCAGCCTCCTGAGCAGTTAAGACTACAGGCGTGTGCCACCACACATGGCTTATGACTAAATTTTGACCCAGCTTTATTATTATTTACCCTGGGCACTGCACATACATGTAGTAGAACAGAGCCCTGAAACATGGGGGACCTCGAAGAACCCAGGAGAAACAGAAATAAACTCTCTGACCAAGAGAGAAAAAGTAATAGAGTGAAGGGACAAATAACAGACAAGTTGGCAACAAGTTGAGCACAGCAAAAAAGGCTGGTCTCTGCTCCACAATATCTGAGGCCTCAGATGGGAAGACTCAGTTGCTAGGAATGACGCTATGGTGGGAGGGGCTGGAATCATCATCTGGAGGTGTCTTCATTCACGTCTGGCAGGTGATGCTGGCTGTCAGCCAGGACGTTAGCTGGGACTGAATACTAGAGGTGGCCTCTTCACATGACCTGAATTCTCCCACAACATGGCAGCTGGGAATTTGCATGATGGCTCTGGGTTCCAAGAGCTGAATCGACATCACCCTTCTTACCTAGCCTCAGAAATTGCACAGCACACACAGTATCACATGGTATCAAAGGAATCGCAGCCAGTTTTCAAAAACCATTATTCCGTCCTTGACCATCACTTGAATACATACAACAAGGTCTTAAGTGCACATCTATGTTTTTGTCATCACTTCCCCATTTGAGTCATCAGGCCAAAAAAAGGGAAGGCTTCTCTGACACTAAGCCTTCTGCTTTCCTCCACTTCGATCATCTCACTTGGCCAGGTACACACACAAGCACATACATTAATTAATTAATTAAGCAAAGCAGCTTTTTTGTTGTGCTTAAGATACGGGAAAACTGTCAGAGTTAATTTTATCTTTGGTTGCAAAGGGAGGGAAATCTTGAATTATTCAACAAATTTAAGCTTTTGGTTTCTCCACCTTTCAGAATAACTTAGCAAGCTTTCTGTCAATTATTTTACATCAATTGATTCCAATTTTTTTGAAACACCATTAATTTTTACCTTAGCCATTGTTTCATGTCATACAGTTATATAAGCAATGTTTCAAGATCAGTGTTCTTTATAGTCCATAACAGAAAAGTAAAATACCTAATTGATTAGCACTAAAAGAAATATTTTCTTCTTTAAAAAAATATATTGTTAATAGCCAAGTGAATAATGACTATTTCTAAAGAAGCTGAGAAACATGTATTCTCTCTGAGACATTTTTTCTTTAATCTTTGCTATGGTGGAAACACTAGATTGTGTAGAAGCTCTTTACCAACCTTAAAAGAAAAAATCTTTTTCTGATTCTATATTTGTTCGGATTGAGAAGCATTTATCCTACATCCCTCTTTGATACAATTGATGCATATAAATCACTCTAGTTTTTAACAAGCCCTCTTTTGTGGCATCTTAAGGTGTATCATTTGCTGCTCCCTAATTATCAGTAGACCCTGAACCTTTTAAAACTCTGTCTTCTTGTAACAGAGGAAAGGACCCAGCGCCATGTGGGATAACTACCCCACCTGCACAGCCACGAAAAAGGCAATAAGAAAACACCTAGAACCTTTATTTAGTAAATTCAAGAAACTATTCTGTGGTTGCTTCTATCAGATTATGCAAGTGTAATCCAGGAATTTCAACCATGTTCTTGATTAACACTGATTAACAATGCTGAACAGCATTGACAGTGAAAAGGAAGAAACACAAAATGCTCCAAGGTTATCAACGCTGATTTGGGGTCATTTATCCCAGGGGCATAAATTTATATCTCACAGGAGAGTTTACATTTATAAGACTGGTTTAGAAATAACTATGATATAAGGCCGGGTGTGGTGGCTCATGCCTATAATCCCAGAACTTTGGGAGGCCAAGGCAGGTGAATCACTTGAGGTCAGGAGTTTGAGACCAGCCTGGCCAATAGGGCAAAACACTGTCTCTACTAAAAACACAAAAGTAACTGGGCATGGTCACGCATGCCTATAATTCCAGCTAGTCAGGAGGCTGAGGCAGGAGAATCGCTTTAACCCAAAAGGCGGAGGTTGCACTGAGGCACTGCACTCCAGCCTGGGTGATAGCATGAGTCTCTGTCTTAAAAAAGAGAAATAGCTATGATATAAAGCAGAATGTGATGGCTATGAGAGATTGCTAATGCTTTGGGGATTAAAAACCTAAAAACACATAGGTTAGGGGAATCATAAAAAGCTTCATAGAAGTGGCTACACAGACTTAAAAACAGCTGCTTAGGGTTCTACCCTTAGATAGAAATGAATGCTCAAGATTTATCAGATATTTTTGGCAGACAACAACATGAAAGAGAGAGAACAAAACAAGCAAACCATATGAAAGGGAAAAAATCACAGAAAATTCAGAGGGAGGGAAGAGGAGGGGGGACCTGATGCAGGAAAGAAAATTTACAAAGAAAGAAAAACTTACAAAGAATAACCTCAGAGAAATAAGAGAGGATGTGTCATGAAAAAAAGAATAGGGGCTATGAAAACAGATAATCCAAGAATAAGACAGAGCTCTTGGCAATTAAAAAATGTATGCATTCAGGGTGAGGTGCAGTGGCTCACGCCTGTAATCTCAGTGCTTTGGGAGGCTGCGGCAGGAGGATTGCTTGAGCCCAGGAGTTCGAGATTGCAGTGAGCTATGATAGAGCCATCCGGTGCCCTGGGTGACAGAATGAGATCCCACCTCTAAAATAAACAACAACAACAAAACCTATTCATTCAAATTTTGAAAGTAAAATAGAAGGGTTAGAAAATAAAGTCTTCCCAGCATATAGAAAGAAAGAGAGAACAGGGAAATGGATAGAAGATGAAAAATACAAAAGATAACCAGATTAGAAGATCTATCCTGGTTATTGAACATATGAGTACTTTCCGAGAGCCAGGAAAGGAAAAAAATATTAAATGAAAGGAAAAAAGTTATAATCTAAGAAATATTTCAGGAAAACTAGTGAAGCTGAAGGACACAATTCTGTAAACTAACAGGACTCACCAAGCAAGCAGCACAATTAATTTCAAAAGTTTCATTCCAATAGTTTCACACAATGACTGACTACTGAGGATGAAGTGAAAATCTGTTAAGTCTTCAGAAAAGAGAAGGTCACATACAAATGGACAGATATGAGAAGGGCCTTGAACTTCTCAATAATGACCTTATATATAGAAGACAAAAGATCAGAAGTCTTAAAAATTTCGAAAGATAATGACTTTCAACCTAGAATTTCAATCTAGAATTTCATACGTTATCAAGCTTTAGAGTAGACTAAAAACATTTGCAGATGCACAAAGACTAAACACAGAGAAAGCTAATATTGTCCAGCAAAATAAGCAAATGCATCAAGAAAAAGAGAAATCGTGCATCCCCCAAAACAGCTTATCTAATTTAGGAATGAGTCCAAGAATAGTTTCAGGATAACAACTGACCTAGAGAGCAACTGGTTCAGAGTAAACCCCGGAGGGCTCCAGGAAAAAGGTTCCCAGAAAAACTAATCAAGTTAGATTATCTGACATGCTCAGCATTTGGAAAACAAGTGAGAGAAATCTGACAAATCTCCTGGAAAAAATTAAGGTTAAGTACTGGAAAGTATGCAAGTGAAACAAATGTTGCAATCATCAAGACCAGTAAAAATAAGGACAGGCTGGGTGCGTTGGCTCACGCCTGTAATCCCAGCACTTTGGAAGGCCAAGGCGAGTGGATCATGAAGTCATGAGATCAAGACCAGCCTGGCCAAGATGGTGAAACCCCATCTCTACTAAAAATACAAAACTTAGCCGGGTGCGGTGGCAGGCACCTGTAATCCCAGCTACCCAGGGGACTGAGGCAGGAGAATCGCTTGAACCCTGGGCGGCAGAGGTTGCAGTGAGCCGAGATTGCACCACTGCACTCCAGCATAGGTGACAGACTTAGACTCCATCTCAAAAAAAAAACAAGGACAAGAAGTGTTAAAGCAAAGAAGTTATATCATAATACATTATTTGACTCAAACGTGAACAACATTTATATATCCTGTGATAATGTTATCCGTGACTATCAATTGAACCAAAAATTGTGACATAATTCTACCATGAGGCTGGAATGCTGTTTCCTTCCTTCCCTCTCCTACCTTCCTCCAGCTAGATTTTATTCAGGTATCTACCATTTGCGGCCTCCCAATGTGCTTTAGGGGAGACTGATCGTAACCTCAACCGATCAGTTAGCATACTAGATTAGAGTAAGTCCAATTAGTCCCAACCATGACAATCCCATTCCCTTTACTTGTGATTGTTTAGGAAAAGGCAAATGACCCAAGTCTGTTCAGGGGCTTCTTACATGTAAATGCAAGAAGTCATTCTCCTCTTCTTCCTCTGGATACTGTCATATGCGGAAAAGACAACTAAATTTGCTGCCACCCTCTAGCAATCATGAGGGCCGTCGACCTGAAGACAAAGTCAACACCCCAAGGGTAGCAGAGTGAAGGTCAAAAGTACCTGGGTCTTGATGATGCCACTGAATTATCCAACCTTGAGAGGCACTGTCTTCAGACTAATGTTAAGGGAAGATAATAAATTTCCTTATTAAACCACTACAGTCAGAGTTTTCTAAAAATCCTCACTTAAAAGTATTCTAACATTCTAATTGCCAGGTGTAGTCAGGTAGTGAGAGTGCTAAATACATATCTATCATAACAGGAAAATACATAATGTACTATCTAAAAGTGTTAAATCTATACTGTAGAGAGCAATATAAATCCTACGTTTAGAAACACAGAGTTACATACTTACAGAAACAGCTAAAATAGTAGGGAGTGGGTGCTTTTAAGGAGCAGGACTAAGAGTTGCAGAGAGAGGAGGTAGTATTCGATTGTTTTAGTTATGGGAGTGATTATTTTGATTAAGATAAATAAGCAAGCAAATAAAAACACAAAAAGTAATTTTCCAAGGTTACACTAAAGAAAGGTTCTCCATATGGCTATCAAAATAGCTATTGACATCCCTCAAAAAACAAACCAGCTAGGCTTCAAAAAGCTAATAGCCTCATCATAACTATATTGATCTTACAGTGTCGGTTACCCATGGCTTAAACTGGGGAGCAACTTCGATCTTTTTACCTGCATAATGGAACCCTCAGATAATCTCAGACAAGATTAGAACAAGGTGATATGAGCACTAGGTGACATGATGAGCTCTAGGCTGAGGTTACATGATTCTTATTTCAAGTTATTTGGTGTCAAATTCATTCTTTTTTTTTTTTTATCAAGAAAAATATCTTCCAGCTCTCATTTGTCTATAATTCAAATATGAAAGTTTACTATCAAGGTCTCAATATGGTAAAGGGCTACCTGCAAATGAAAAAAAGATCTTTACCATCCTGGGCAACATAAGGAGACCTTGTCTCTAAAAAAAAAAAAAAAAAATTCAATTAGCTGGGTGTGGTGGTTTGTGCCTGTAGTCCCAGCTCCTCAGGAGGCTGAGTCAGGAGAATCACTGGAGCCCAAGAGTTTGAGGCTACAGTGAGCTATGATCATGCCATTGCATTCCAGCCTCAGCAATAGAGCGAGACCCCATCTCAAGAAGAAAGAGAGAAAGAAAGAGAGAGAGAGAGAGAAAGAGAGAGAAAGAAAGAAAGAAAGAAAGAAAGAAGGAAAGAAAGAAAGAAAGAAAGAAAGAAAGAAAGAAAGAAAGAAAGAAAGAAAGAAAGAAAGAAAGAAGAGGAAGGAAGGAAGGAAGGAAGGAAAAATATGTTTGACAAACTTTTATGATTTTATACCTATTGAACAACATTACAGTAACATGAAGGAAGCTGATTTTTGGTGGTCAAAGATGGAAATATAAGATGTTGTAGGTGGGGCCTGGGTAATAAAGGGGGACTGTCAGTCTGTCAAATGTTCCAAATGACTTCAATTTATTCATCTTTTGACTTTTAACAAATTAACAATCAGATATTAAAATTCACATATATTTCAAAACAAAATTTAATCATTGATTTCAGCCATTGGAACACC
Source organism: Theropithecus gelada (assembly GCF_003255815.1). Taxonomy (NCBI): domain Eukaryota; kingdom Metazoa; phylum Chordata; class Mammalia; order Primates; family Cercopithecidae; genus Theropithecus; species Theropithecus gelada. Next base: position 45,836,088 of record NC_037680.1, read on the forward strand.
AAACTTTTACTAAATTAAATAATGAAAATGATTGATTAAAACTGGCTCCCTTCTTGTTCCCTAATCACCTCTTGGTGAGGTGAGCCTGGATCTATTGTAGGAAGGAAGTACAGTCACTCCCTAGGGTGGGAGGGAACCAAGGCTCTGTGATGTTAACAGATCCTGGACCAACCATTGATTAATAACACTTTACCCTTCCATGCCTTGGTGTCCCCATCAATAAAACTACAGGCAATCACTTCTGACATCCAATTTTCAAATATAATATTTAATAATTGTGTGATATTTTATAATTTGGGAACTTTTCAGTCAAACTGGAAATAGACCTGTTTGGTTTTCTTTTCTATAAGATGGCAGACATTTCAATGTAGACAGATTCTGTAGGGTAGGATCTAAATGTAAATCCTTTTGGAATAGAAAATGGGAAAGAAAACCCAGATTAAACTCCTCTGCATCTTAAGTTCCAAATTTAGAAAATAAGGACAGGCCGGGCACGGTGGCTCACGCCTGTAATCCCAGCACTTTGGGAGGCCGAGGCGGGTGGATCACCTGAGCTCAGGAGTTCGAGACCAGCCTGGACAACATGGTGAAACCCTGTCTCTACTAAAAATACAAAAATTAGCCGGGCGTGGTGGCATGCGCCTGTAATCCCAGCTACTCGGGAGGCCAAGGCAGGAGAATCGCTTGAACCCGGAAGGCAGATGTTGCAGTCAGCCGAGATAGCGCCACTTCACTCCAGCCTGGGTGACAGAGTCAGACTCCTTCTCAAAAAAAAAAAAAAAGAAAAGAAAAGAAAAGAAGGACAAATGGGGAAAAAATGGTCTTAAGGGGGAAAAAAAAAAAAAACCAAAGCCTACCTTTTTTCAGTCACTCTGCATCATGTGCAGTTTTGTACAAGTTTGCCTGGGCCACAACATCCCAGTCTGAAAATGGCTTTGCATCAGAATGATGGTTCTCCAAGTCTTATGTCACCATATTGTGTTGAAAATTATGTTCTTAATCTTGGCTTTCAAATTCTAATGCAGCCTCTTGAAGATTCCCTCATTATCTTTCAAAATTTCAAGAGTCACAAGACTATCTTGGTAAGGAGATGCTTTCTGTGCACAGAGGAAGGCTGTAGATCTGTCTGGGGTCCTTTGACACCCTGGTCTCTTCAGCCAATTCAGTATTTATAGCAGGGTCTGAGTCTATAGTAGTTTGTAAATTATTTCCTATTTATCTAGATTAAATTTATAAAGATCATTCCCTAAAACACTAAAAATGGATCCCTAAGATCTCAGTGATACACAGCTTGGTATTCCCCATGGAATCCACCACAAATCCCAGAATATATTTGTGGTTTGATTGTTTATGTGAATGTAATTACTTGTATTTCTCAGTACAAAAAAAGAGTAGTTGATACAACAATTTATTTTCTTGCAATGAGAAAATTAAAGATGAAGGATACTTAATGAGCAAATTGTAATAGAAAGTGCTCAGGTGTTCACTTTACTGTATGTTAGCTATAAAGTGAAAAGGCAAATTTGAATACTTTCAAAGTATTCTTTTCCCTGCAGAACACTAAATTGTTAAAAACCATTTATTTTTACTTTGGAAGATTAAGCATACAACAATGACTTAAAGTTAGTAACTTCTTCTGTATTTAAATATGTCACAGACAAAAATAAAAGAATTTATTTCACTTTTTTGGAAGTGGGGTTTTGCTATGTTGCCAGGCTAGCCTCAACCTCCTGAGCTCAAGCGATCCTCCCACCTCACCTTCCCCAGAAGCTGGGACTGACTACAGGCATGCCGCCACTGTACCTGGTAAAAGGATTTCTTTTAAAGCCAATGCTTCTCATGTGAGCAAGAGATCACAAGAAGTATACTTATTTTGGGAAGTTGCTTTCAAGTATAGCTCATCTAAGGGAGTCCATTCCTTAGTTACTATCTTTCTTTCCGGTCAAGAAGGCCCTGGAGCCCCTTTTTATCTAAACATCTTCACACAAGTTCTTTCAGCTGCCAGGAAAGCTTATCCCTCGTCCACTTCCCACTCATTTTCCCCTTTTTTTAATTTCAGTTCTCCTTCAGATCTCAGTTTTCTTCTCCAGAAACCCCTCCATCTCCTCCTAAAAAGTCTCCATGTTACACACTCTTAAAACACAATAGGAATCAAATAATTATTTCTGATTGTTTCCCTTCACTAGACAATAAATTCCATAAATACACAGATTGTGTATATTTGATTCAGTTTAATAGTACCTAGCACAATGCCTGGTATATTATACCAGGTCAATAAAGAGTGAATATTAGAAAAAATGGAAATAAATGATTATTAAACATATTAAAAGATGTGTAACCTCACTCATAAACAAAAAAAATGAAAACATTGATGAAATACTATTTTTGAAAAGTTCTAAAAATTTGATAATACACTGTGTTGGCAAAACTGAGATGTGACGGGCAGCACTGTTGGGTGTAAGAGGCGGGCAGTCTCTTTGCAAGAAACTTAGCAGTAATATTTCAAAATTTAAATGTGGCCAGGCACCAGGTGGCTCTCGCCTGTAATCCCAGCACTTTGGGAGGCCAAGGTGGGCAGATCACTGGAAGCCAGGAGTTTGAGATCAGTTTGGTTAAACCAAGGTGGTCCCAATGGTTAAATCCTATCTCTACTAAAAATACAAAAGTTAGCCAGGCATGGTGGCCCGCACCTGTAATCCCAGCTACTCGGAAGGCTGAGGCAGGAGAATTGCCTGAACCCACCTCCTCTGGGAGGCGGAGGTTGCAGTGAGCTGAGATCGCACCACTGCACTCCAGCCTAGATGACAGAGTGAGAATATCTCAAACGAAATAAATAAATAAATGCATATACCCTTTCACCCAACAATTTCACATCTAACATTTTATTCTACAAGTATTCTTTCATTTACATGTAAAGACACACGTAAAAAGATGTTCATAATTTTTTGAACAGAAAATAATCCTAAAATTATACAATAGAGACAAAAATTATGGTCCAAAGTCATGTAGTAAAATATTACACAGCAGTAAAAGAATGAGTTAGATATATATGTACTAAGAAAGGATGATATTCAAGACAGAGCAGTGAAGAAAATAAAATGCAAAACAATATTTATATTACATTCCCATTTGTTGTTTTTAAAAAATATATATGTGCATATAGGATATATTTGGGAACATATGTAAATAAGAAACTGGTATCAGAAGTTGCCTCTGGATGGGAAAGCCTGGGAAATTGAGATCTGGGACAGAAGATAGACTTTTCTTTACAACATTCTTCTACCTTTTTGTACTGTTAGAAGTTTTTAACATATGCATTAGTACATTTTTAAATACAACATGTTGTTTAAAACTACAGTACTTGAAGGAACATTTTTCTAGGCTACACGAATAGACTTTCCACTTATATCATTTCTTTTTATCAATTTGTAATTATAAATACATAAGATGACTGAATTCTGATTCAGATTATTTTGGAGATGATCTCCTTAATGTACATTTATTATATTTCTCTGTTTAGAAGAAGTATTTTTAAAATATAACAAATAAAAATATATATAGCTAACAACTTTTTCTAAACAGAAACGTGGCAAATGTCTGCTAAGGAGAATCTCACTAAAGTAGCTATATGCTGTTAACTGCCTTGATTTAATGTACAATCTAAATTTCTCTTCCTAATGGAAGCCAATATTTGCTCATTCATTTATTAATTCATTTATTCATAACAATGAATGTAATTTAATTTCCATGGCCATGCATTTTATTAAGATTGTATATTTTCTCAAATAAATTCCACTGAGTTTTATCCTTAAATGTTATTAAGAAAAATAAGACTTACATGAGACAGTTGCCACTATTATCCAATTAACACACTGTCATAGCTGAAGATAATATAATTTTATCAGACTACAAGTCAAACGTGCACAGCATGAAAGAGAATATCTCATATGCCTGGAATCCTAGTGAGAGGACTGCTACACATCATGGGTATCTAACTAAAATTCTGCCAAATTAGGCAAGGCTTTCAGAATGTAATTACACCTGAGCCACACCACTGTCCTAAAGAATACGTCACTTGTTACCAAATTAACATAACCTGGCATCAAGAATCTATTATGTAGTGAGAAAATGTCAACTCATTAAGACATTTCCAGTTACCTACATTTCAAATAATTAATTTTTAAATATAAGTTAAAAGGTCATCAGTATTTCAATAATACCACTAATTTTCCAAGAGGAATGCTTTTACCTAGTTTGATTTATAAGGTACTGTAGGATTTTACTTTTAGATTGTAATTTTCCCTTAAATAATATTAACATTGTAATTTCTATATAAATGTACTATTGGTCTATTTATAACCTTACATTGACATTAGTTATAAAAAATATATAATTGTTGGCCGGGCGTGGTGACTCATGTCTGTAATCCCAGCACTTTGGGAGGCCGAGGCGGGTGGATCACGAGGTCAGGCGATCAAGACCATCTGGCTAACAGGGTGAAACCCTGTCTCTACTAAAAAATTCAAAAAATTAGCTGGGCGAGGTGGTGGGCGCCTGTGGTCCCAGCTACTTGGGAGGCTGAGGCAGGAGAATGGCTGAACCGGGGAGACAGAGCTTGCAGTGAGCTGAGATCGCGCCACTGCACTCCAGCCTGGGTGACAGAGCAAGACTCCTCTCAAAAAAAAAAAAAAAATATATATATATATATATATATATAGTATATACATAATTGTTTAACCTTAAAAAACTGCTTTAAACTGTCTTACTGTCTGCCTAAATGAATTCATTTTAGATAGACAACAAGTTTTTAAAGTGGAACTGAAATAATGGTGTTCAGCTAAATAAATGGGTAGATCTTAAAGTTCCAGTAGGTTCAGTTATCATTTTAAGCAATTAGGGACCTTTTTTTTTTTTTTTTTTTTTGTAAGACTCTGTAACCCAGGCTGGAGTGCAGTGGCACAATCTCAGCTCACTGCAACCTCCGCCTCACAGGTTCAAGTGATTCTCCTGCCTCAGCTTCCTGAAGTAGCTGGGATTACAGGCGACCACTACCACGCCCGGCTAATTTTTGTATTTTTTAGTAGAGACAGGGTTTCATCATATTGGTCAGGCTGGTCTCGAATTCCTGACCTCAGGTAATCCGCCCGCCTCGGCCTCCCAGAGTGCTGGGATTACAGGCGTGAGCTACCACGCCCTGCTGCAATTAGGGATTTTTTTAAAAAAATCTTCTTCCTGAAAATAGCTACATTTTTTCTGAAAACTATTAAGGCATAGTCTGACAATTTTTCAACTCAAACCTGATACTTTTAAAAAACAAATCTTAGATCAGATGGGATACATTAAGAGGTCACCAGACAGTTCTCAATTGCACAACTGGAAACCTCAGACTGAAACCAGCTGGAGGCAGGGCGGAGGCTGCTAAAAGCCATCTCACGTCCACATGACACCAAATTCTACAGATTTTTCGAATGGACTCCAAGGCACACATATAAATCCAGTGAAAAAGGACGAACCTGAAGTTGCCAGTGTGAGGCCCGCGAGTGTGCTGTGAACTGCAGAGGAAGCTTCTTGGTGAGTTGAGTTTGTGGAGTGGCCCAGAGCCAGGCGGAAGCGTCAGTACCGCGCCCTGTAAACAGCGGCCCGACAAACCCAGCAAATGCAGAATTGGCCAGGGGATCCCTGAAAGAACCAATTCTTTCCCAGTCCTCTCACCAAGAGCCACAGCAGGAAGAACTGGTGTCTGCTGAAATGTGAGAAGACTCACAGTTTTTCTGGAAAGTCAACCGAGGAAGAGTTTCTTCTGTGAAAACGCAAGCCAGGGCTCTGCCTCCGCCACAGGGCCCGTGCGACCCACCAATCCTGTTCTCACCCCCAGCTTTTCTCACTCTGCCACCTGCCCACCCGCCAGGGTTCCTCCCTCCAGAAGAACAGGGTTTGCTGAAGGGCTCGGCGGCATTTCCGGGTCAATCTCGTGTCGGCCCCCAACACCCCCCACATCCGACTGCAGGGCTCAGGGAAGGGGCTTCCCATGAAAGCTGGGAAAGCTGCGGCCATCTTCCAGGACACACTGGGGCATGGGAGTGCAGGGGAGTAAACCTGGAACAACCCCCAGAGAGGAGGGAAAAGGCCAGAGAAAGTATACGTGGAAGGCAGGAGAGTTCCTCCTGCACCTAAAAGGAGTCATGCCCTGGGGCCAGATGATAACCCTGGAACTGGAGGTGGAAACCAAAGGAGACCCCACCCGAGGTTGCTGGCCCCTCATCCCTAGACATCCTTCTGCACCCACTGGGTTAGCACTGGGGGTTCTAGGCTGTGCATGGGAGGCTGGTCCCTCCTACCAGAGAGTCCCAAGTTCTGTGCTTTCCTAATGCACAGAGGAATTCTTCCTATTGACTTTAAGGGTGAGGTACAGACAGTAAACATGGTTATCAGGTGATGTCTGAAACAGTGTTCTCCTTTAGAAAAGCTGTTTATTCCAGCACATTTGCTGCAGTGAGCCTGTAGGTCTGAATAAACTAGGCCACCTTCTTCAATTTAGTGATGGGTATATAACTTAAACTCTTACACACTAAAATCACGCCAGTGAGTCAGAATAGCCACTAGAAGTTAGGGAGAGAGGTGGCTGCAGGAAAAGGGAAGGCAAAGATCTTTGCAATCAGAGAGAGGGCTGTGCCTGAACGGAAATGTCAGAGCGAAGGTGCTGAGAACCCCATCAGGGTGGAGTGAGCCTATTTATCACAACTTATTTTCCCAGGGCCCGAGAGAACATGGGGCATACCGACACGCTTAGGGGCTTCTCAAGGATACAACCATATGAAAGACATCTTCACATGCTGGATTTAACAGGATCGCCAGTCAACAAGATTGATGCCAGCAAATGACTAGTGTCCAGAATCCTCTTTTGTTGGGTCTTAGGCTCATAATTACTAATCCGCAACAGCCCAAGGCCAGAATTTTCTTGGTCAGGGAAACTTTCAGGTTCTTTGAGGAATGTCTTCTTCACAACTGTGGTAGCCTCATGTTGAAAGTGGGGTTCAACTCTTTCTGTGCTTATTTCATTCCAAGCAGAGCCCATTTCTGATGCCTAATAAGAATGTAATACTGAGTAACATGTTAGATATTGACATTCTTTACTTTAAGGTACTTTCCTGTCCAAAATAAATGTAGAGATGTATTTTGTTTAAGTCAGCAAGAGGGGTATAGCAATCAACTGGCTTTCTTTGTCAAAAATCAACTACTGGACTAAAGCCAGGGGCTTAGCCCAGCAGAAGCTTAATTAGAACCTTAAACTAGAGTTATAGAGTAAGTTAGTAAATCTAAACAATTACATCAGTCAAATCTAGGCAGGAAACCAAAAACCATGTCAGTTGTTTCAACAGAGAGAATTTAATATAGGGATTCAGTCAAACAAATCTTGGAAGGTTGAAACAGCAAAAAGTGAAGTCTGAGGTATCATAGAGACAGGAACTGCAGAAGCAGCTGCCACCTCTAAAGCTGGAGAAACAAAAGAAAGAGGTTGGAGGGGTCATTTAAACTTAAAAACTCAGAGGAGGGGGCCCAACAGATCTGGGACTCACTTCTCTGAGAAGGTGCTGCCTAGCTAGTACTGGGACCTCCAAGGGTATGGGAATGTAGAAAGATGCTGAAAATGGGGACCAACTGATATTCTTGGTGTTAAGTCCCAAATAATACACCAGTTATGGTTTAACTGGTCGATTCACCATGAGAAAGGAAAGGATCCACAAAAAGATCGTCTGCAAGAAGACGACCTATTTCTGCACAAAGGTAAAACCTGCAAAATGACAGGAGACTTACAACTCAACAACAAAAAGACAAATAACAAAATTTAAAAATGGGCAAAGGATGTGAAGAGACATTTCCCCAAAGAAGATATACAAATGGCTAAAAAGCATGTGGAAAGATATTCAATATCATTGCCATCAGGGAAATGCAAATCAAAACCACAATAAGATGCCTCCACACTTACTAAGATGACTCTAAGAAAAGAAAAAAAAAGACAATAATAAATATTGGTGAAGAGGTAGAGAAATTGGAACCCTCATATATGTGCTGGTGAGGCTGTGAAAGACTGCAGCCACTGTGGAAAACAGTTCGGCAGTTTCTCAGTAAGTTAGTTATAGAGTTAATGTACGAACCAGCCATTGGGATTCTGAAAATGTTTTGGAATTAGTGGTGATCATTGCATAATCTGTGAATACACTAAAAGCCACTAAATTGGACACTTTAAAAGAGTAAATTTTATAGTATGGGAATTATATATCTCAATTATTTAAATAAATTTTAAGTAATGAGAGAGAAAAGACAAGAAAAATTATTGAAAACAGAGGGACAGGTTTTTGGATAAAATAATAGAAGACCATGTATTTGTCTCCTGTTCCTGGAACATCCTGTTCAATACCATCCCATATCAAAGTGCATTTTGACTTTGTTTTGTTGTTGTTTTTTGAGACAGTCTCACTCCATCACCCAGGCTGGTGTGCAGTGGCACAATCTTGGCTCCCTGCAACCTCCATATCCCTGGTTCAAGAGATTCTTGTGCCTCAGCCTCCCCAGCAGCTGGAATTACAGGCACATACCACCATGCCCAGCTAATTTTTGTATTTTTAGTAGAGACGGGGCTTCGCCATGTTGGCCAGGCTGGTCTTGAATGCTTGACATTAAGTGATCTACCCGCCTCAGCCTCCCAAAGTGCTGGGATTACAGATGTGAGCCCCCACACCCAACCACATTTTGACTTTGAGATTTGCAATTCAAAATCTGACTGACTCTATTGAGATAATGATGTGGATTTTGTCATTGGTTCTGTTTATGTGATGGATTACATTTATTGATTTGCATATGTTGAACCAGCCTTTCATCCCAGGGATGAAGCTGATTTGATCGTGGTAGGTAAGCTTTTTGATATGCTGCTGGATTCTGTTTGCCAGTATTTTATTGAGGATTTTCACATCAATGTTCATCAGGGATATGTGCCTGAAATTTCCTTTTTTTGTTGTGTCTCTGCCAGGTTTTGGTATCAGGATGATGCTGGCCTCATAAAATGAGTTAGAGAAGATTCCCTTTTTTTCTATTGTTTGGAATAGTTTCAGAAGAAATGGTACCAGCTCCTCTTTGTACCTCTGGTAGAATTCGGCTGTGAATCAGTCTGGTCCTGGATGTTTTTTGGTTGGTAGGCTAAATTCAACAGCCCTTCATGCTAAAAACTCTCAATAAACTAGGTATTGAGGGAATGTATCTCAAAATAATAAGAGCTACTTATGACAAACCCACAGCCAATATCATACTGAATGGGCAAAAACTGGAAGCATTCTCTTTGAAAACCGGCACAAGACAAGGATGCCCTCTCTCACCACTCCTATTCAACATAGTATTGGAAGTTCTGGCCAGTGCAATCAGGCAAGAGAAAGAAATAAAGGGTATTCAATTAGGAAAAGAGGAAGTCAAATTGTCTCTGTTTGCAGATGACATGATTGTATATTTAGAAAACCCCATCATCTCAGACCAAAATCTCCTTAAGCTGATAGGCAACTCCAGCAAAGTCTCAGGATACAAAATCAATGTGCAAAAATCACAAGTATTCCTCTACACCATTAACAGACAGAGAGTCAAATCCTGAGTGAACTCCCATTCACAATTGCTACAAAGAGAATAAAATGCCTAGGAATACAACTTACATGGATGTGAAGGACCTCTTCAAGGAGAACTACAAACCACTGCTCAAGGAAATAAGAGAGGACATAAACAAATGGAAAAACATTCCATGCTCATGGATAGGAAAAATCAGTACCATGAAAATGGCCACACTGCCCAAAGTAATTTATAGATTCAATGGTATCCCCATCAAGCTACCATTGACTTTCTTCACAGAATTGGAAAAAAACTATTTAAAATTTCATATGGAACTAAAAAAAGAGCCTGCATAGCCAAGACAATCCTAAGCAAAAAGAACAAAGCTGGAGGCATCACACTACCTGACTTCAAACTATACTCAGGGCTACAGTAATAAAAACAGCATGGTACTGGTACCAAAACAGATATATAGACTGATGGAACAGAACAGAGGCCTCAGAAATAATGCCACACATCTACAGCTGTCTGATCTTTGACAAACCTGACAAAAGCAAGTAATGGGGAAAGGATTCCCTATTTAATAAATGGTGTTGGGAAAACTGACAAGCCAGATGCAGAAAGCTGAAACTGGATCCCTTCCTTACACCTTATACAAAAATTAACTCAAGATGGATTAAAGACTTAAACGTAAGACCTAAAACCATACAAACCCTAGAAGAAAACTGAGGCAATACCATTCAGGACATAGGCATGGGCAAGGACTTCATGACTAAAACACCAAAAGCAATGGCAAAATTGACAAAAGCCAAAATTGACAAATGAGATCTAATTAAACTAAAGAACTTCTGCACAGCAAAAGAAACTATCATCACAGTGAACAGGCAACCTACAGAATGGGAGAACATTTTTGCAATCTATCCATCTGACAAAGGGCTAATATCCAGAATCTACAAAGAACTTAAACAAACTTATAACAAAAAACCAAACACCACCACCAAAAAGTGGGTGAAGAATATGAACAGACACTTCTCAAAAGAAGACATTTATGCAGCCAACAAACATGAAAAAAGCTCATCATCATTGGTCATTAGAGAAATGCAAATCAAAACCACAATGAGATACCATCTCATGCCAGTTAGAATGGCGATCATTAAAAAGTCAGGAAACAACAGATGCTGCAGAGGATGTGGAGAAATAGGAACACTTTTACACTGTTGGTGGAAGTGTAAATTAGTACAACGATTGTGGAAGACAGTGTGGCAATTCCTCAAGAATCTAGAACTAGAAATACCATTTGACCCAGCAATCCCATTACTGGGTATATATCCAAAGGATTATAAATCATTCTACTATAAAGACGTATGCGCACATGTTTATTGTGGCACTGTTCACAATAGCAAAGACTTGGAACCAACCTAAATGCCCATCAATGATAGACTAGATAAAGAAAATGTGGCACATATGCACCATGGAATACTATGCAGCCATCAAAAAGGATGAGTTCATGTCCTTTGCAGGGACATGGATAAAGTTGGAAACCATCATTCTCAGCAAACTAACACAAGAACAGAAAACCAAACACCACATGTTCTCACTCATAAGTGGGAGTTGAACAATGAAAACACATGGACACAGGGAGGAGAACATCACACACTAGGGCCTATCAGGGGGTGGGGGTGCTAGGGGAGGGATAGCATTAAGAGATGGGTTGATGGGTGCAGCAAACCACCATGGCACGTGTATACCTATGTAACAAACCTGCACGTTCTGCATGTGTACCCCAGAACTTAAAGTAAAATTAAAAAATAAAAAATCTGACTGACTGTCCAAGCTCCCCAAAGAAACACTTAAATAGTACATAGAATGCTGTCATGATTAACCTCCATTCCAAGAATACAAGGACAGATACCTATAAACCTTTGTGTCCCTGGCCCCTGTGACCTGTGACCCCTGCTGGCTGGGAAGGGACACTCACCTTTCTACCAGACTCCTCTTATACCCCACGTGGCATTTTTGCACCAGTCCCATACTCCTACAAGACTCCCACCAGCCCCAGGACAGACTACAGCAGCACATGAATTAGTAAGGTTATGGACCATCTACTCAACTGGCCTAGTTGAAGTCCACATTCTGCTATCATCAGCCCACAGAATCTTCAACCTATATCCTGCCATGACTAGAGGAGGGCCAGAAAACTAGAGAAGGAAGGAACATCTCAGAGGTAGAATTGGCATATTTTAAACACAATTATTCTTATGCTTTCTTCTCAGAGTTTTCCCCATCCATCTCTTCTTTTCTTTTACCACTGCCTTCTTCCCAGTTTATGCCTGGATTGTTGTAATTGTCTCATTTTCTGCTTATAGTCTCTCCCATTTCTAATCACCCTACACACAAACATCAAATAACCTGCCTAAAACATTCTCTCCTCGTCACTCCTTTGTTTGAAATCCTTCAGTACATCCCCACTGCCAACCAAATATTAATAAAATTCAATTTTTATATCTGTTTTTGTTTTGGTTTGGTTTTTTTTTTTGTTTTTTTTTTTTTGTTTTTTTTTTTTGTTGTTTTTGAGACAGAGTCTCACTCTGTCACCCAGGCTGGAGTGCAGTGGTGCAATCATGGCTCACTGCAGCCTCAACCTCCCAGGCTCAAGCAATCCTATCACCTCAGCCTCCTGAGTAGCTTGGACTACAGGTGTGTGCCACCACACTCAGCTAATTTTTTAATTTTTTGTAGAGGCGGCATCTCTCTATGTTGCCTAGGCTGGTCTTAAACTCCCGGACTCGAGTGATCCTTCTGCCTCAACCTTCTACAGTTCTGAGATTGCAGACATGAGCCTAAATCTTATTTTAGAGCCCCCTATAATCTAGCCCTACCTATCATTCCAGATTTGCACAAATTCCCATTTGGTTACATACAGTACCCCACGATTGCCTATTTCTGTGCTATTCGTGCCTTCTCCCCACATAGAGAATAGAGAATTAGACTCTAATTCTCTCTCCATTGCTGCCTATCAACATTCTTCAAGGTCCTCAAGACCTATTCTTCAAGGCCTATGTCAAATCTCAGCTTTCCAAGAAGCCTTGATTCTCGCAGCTGAGATTAATCTCCCTCCTTGAAGCAATGGCTATTTTCTCTGTCATTCTGCCTTTGCCCTCCTTGTAGGATACTCACTTCTGCTTCCCAGCTCCACCCTCAATTTCAGGAGGACAGTGGCGCTTTGGAGACCTTGAAGAGCTGACCAAATTCAGACTGCAGGTCCATTCTGCACAGTGATTTCAAAATTTGCAGTTAGTTGTTATCAACATTTAAAAGTTGGGAGATTTCTTATAAAAATATGGGTTTCCTGCTTCTCTTGAAGATTCAAAATATCTTGCCACACTGGGCCTACACTTCTATTTAGAATATGCCAAGGCTGAGTAGTGGCCACTCCTGAAGATGGGGCCTCTGTTCTCCAGTTCACTAAAGTTCCTGCTTCCTGTTTCTAAACCTTGCTCTTACCTTGGAGGCATTTGAGTTTATGATCCCTGGTTCTAATACCTCTACAGAGTAAGGAGTAGGTGAATGGATGAAAGAATTATAGGAAGGATAAATGAACAAACTAACCTAGCTTATGGCAAAATTTGCATTTTCCACATGTTTTCAGCGGGCCAGGGAGCTCAACAGCTAAATTCTCACAACTACCCATTCCCCTACTCTGTTCTTTTCTTGTCTTGAATCATGTGCAAACACAAATTCTGGTCAAAGCTTGAGTGGAGATATAATGATAAAGGGGTTGATTCGACAAGGGGATGTAACAATTTTAATTATTTATCCACACAATACTGGAGCACCCAGCTATCTAAAACAAATATTATTAGAGCTAAAGATAGAAATAAGCCCTGATACAAAAAGAGCTGGAAAGGTCAACACCCCACTTTCAGCATTGGACAGATCTTCCAGACAGAAAATCAACAAAGAAACATCAGACTTAATCTGCACTATAGACCAAATGGACCTAATAGATGTTTACAGAACATTTCATCCAATGGCTGCAGAATACACATTATTTTCCTCAGCACATAGGTCATTCTCAAGGATAGATCACATATTAGGTCACAAAACAAGTCTTAAAACATTCAAAAAATGAAATAATATTAAGCTTATCTAGCCACAATGGAATAAGACTAAAAATCAATAACAAGAGGAATTTGGGAATCTATACAAATACATGGAAATTTAACAATATGCTCCTGAATGACCAGTGGGTCAATGAAGAAATTAAGAAGAAAACTGAAAAATTTTTTGAAACAAATGATAATGGCAGCACAACATACCAAAACCTGTGGGATACGGTGAAAGCAGTACTAAGAGGGAAGTTTATAGCTATCAGTGCCTACATCAAAAATGAAGAAAAACTTCAAATCAACAGTCTAACAATGAATCTTTAAAAGCAAGAGCAAACCAAACCCAAAGTTAGTAGAAGAAAATAAATAATAAAGATCAGAGCAGAAATAAATGGAATTGAAACAAAAAAGAAAATAAAAAGATCAATAAAGGCTCACACCTGTAATCTCAGCATTTTGGGAAGCCGAGCCAGGTGTATCACCTGAGGTCAGGAGTTCGAGGCCAGCCCGGCCAACATGGTGAAACCCCGTCTCTACTAAAAATATATAATTAGTCAGGTGTGATGGCGCATGCCTGCAATCCCAGCTACTCGGGAGGCTGAGGCAGAATTGCTAGAATGCAGGAGACGGAGGTTACAGTGAGCCACGATTGCGCCACTGCACTCCAACCTGGGCAACAAGAGCAAAACTCCATCTCAAAAACAAAATATATCAATGAAAAACAAAAACAAAAAGTTGGATTTTTAAAAATTAAACAAAATAGATAAACCTTTAGCAGACTAATTAAAAAAGGGAGAATAGCCAAATAAATAAAATCAGAGATGAAAAGGCAACATTACAACTGATACTGCAGAAATTTAAAGGATCATTAGTGGCTACTATGAGCAACAATATGCCAATAAATTGGAAAATCTAGAAGAAATGGACAAATTCCTATGCATATACAATCTGCCGAGATTGAACCATGAATAAATCCAAAATCTGTACAGACCGATAACAAGTAACCACATCAAAGTCATAATAAAAATTCTCCCAGTAAAGAAAAGCCCAGGACCCAATGACTTCCCTACTGAGTTCTACCAAACTTTTAAAAAAGAGCTAATACCAGTTCTACTCAAATTATTCTGGAAAAAATAGAAGAGATGGGAGTACTTCCAAACTCATTCTGTGAGGCCATTATTACTCTGATATCGAAACCAGACAGAGACAGGTCACAAAAAGAAAACGACAGGCCAATATCTCTGATGAATATTGGTCAACATACACAAATCAGTGTGATGCATCATATTAACAGAATGAAGAATAAAAACCATCTGATCATTTCAATTGATGTTGAAAAAGCATTTGATAAAATTCAACATCTCTTCGTGAAAAAAACCCTAAAAAATGCTGGAGAGAGAAGAAATATACCTCAACATAATAAAAACCATATATGACAGACCCACAGCTAGTATCATACTGAATGGGGAAAAACTGAAAGCCTTTCTCTAAGATCTGGAACACAGAAAGGATGCTCACTTTCACCACTATTATTCAACATAGTACTGGAAGTCCCAACTAGAGCAATTAGTCAAGAGAAAGAAAGGTCATCCAAAGTAAGAAGTCAAATTATCCTTGTTTGTAAATGACATGATCTTATATTTGGAAAAACCTAAAGACTCTATGAAAAAAATGATTAGAACTGATAAACAAATTCAGTAAAGTTGCAGTATACAAAACAAACATACAAAAACCAGTAGCATTTCAATATGCCAATGGTGAACAATCTGAAAAAAGAAATTTTTAAAAATAATCTCATTTACAATAGCCACAAATAAAATTAAATGCTTAGGAATTAACCAAAACGAAACATCTTTGTAACGAAAATTATAAAACACTGATTTAAAAAATTGAAGTGGACACCAAAAAACTGAAAACATATTCCATGTTCATGGATTGGAAGAATCAATATTGTTAAAATGTCCATACTACCCAAAGCAATCTACAGATTCAATGCAATCCTTATCAAAATACCAATGGCGTTCTTCACAAAAATAGAAAAAAAAATCCTAAAATTTACGTGGAACCACAAAAGACCCAGAATAGCCAAGGCTATCCAAAGCAAAAAGAACAAAACTGGAGAAATCACATTACCTGACTTCAAAATATACTACACAGCTATAGTATCCAAAACAACTGTTAAACTATTAAACTTCTACAAGAAAACATCAGGAAAAGTCCAGGATGTTGGTCTGGAAAAATTTTCTTGAGTAACACCCCATAAGCACAGGCAACCAAAGCAAAAATGGACAGATGGGATCACGTCAAGTTAAAAAGCTTCTGTACAGCAAAGGAAATAGTGAACAAAATGAAGAGACAATGCACAAAATGGGAGAAAATACTTGCAAACTACCATCTGACAAGGGATTAATAACCAGAATATATAAGGAGCTCAACTCTATAGAAAAAAATTCTATTAATCCAGTTAAAACATGGGCAAATGATTTGAATAGACATTTCTCAAAAGAAGACATACAAATGGCAAACAGGCATATGAAAAGGTACTCGACATCGCTGATCATCAGAGAAATGCATATCAAAACTACAATGCGATATCATCTCACCACAGTTAAAATGGCTTACATCCAAGACAGGCTATAACAAATGCTGGCAAGAATGTGGAGAAAAGGGAACACTCATACACTGTTGGTGGAGAGGTAAATCAGCATAATCCTATGGAGAACAGTTTGGAGGTTCCTCAAAAAACTAAAAATTGAGCTACCACATGATCCAGCAGTCCCACTGCTGGGTATATACCCAAAAGAAAGGAAATCAGTATATCAAAGAGATATCTGCACTGTCATGTTTGTTGCACTGTTCACCATAGCCAAAATTTGAAAGCAACCTAAGTGTCCGTCCACAGATGAATGGAAAGAGAAAATGTGCTACTTATACATAATGGAGTATTATTCAATCATAAAAAAGAATGAGATCCTATCACTTACAACAATGTGGATGGAACTGGAGGTCATTATGCTAAGTAAAATAAGTCAGGCACAGGAAGACAAACATCACATGTTCTCACTTGTGGGATCGAAAAATCAAATAGTTGAAGTCATTTAGATAGAAGAAGAATGATTATCAGAGACTGGAAAGGGTGGTGGGGAGGAGACTGAAGGAAAGTGGAGATGGTTAATGAGCACCAAAAAAATAGAAAGAATGAATAAAATCTAGGTTTGATAGCACAATGGGGTGACTATAATCAATAATAATTTAATTATACATTTTTTTTTTGATACAGAGTCTCGCTCTATTGCCTAGGCTGGGGTGCAGTTGCACAATCTTGGCTCGTTGCAACCTCCGCTTCCTGAGTACAAGTGATTCTCCTGCCTCAGCCTCCCGAGTAGCTGGGATTACAGGCATGTGCCACCACACCCGGCTAATTTTTGTATTTGTAGTAGAGATGGGGTTTCGCCATGGTGGCCAGGCTGGTCTCAAACTCCTGACCTCAAGTGATCCACCCACCTTGGCCTCCCAAAGTGCTGGGATTACAGGCATGAGCCACCATGCCCAGCCTAATTATGTATTTTAAAATAACTAAAAGAGTACAATTGGATTGTTTGTAATACAAAGAATAAATACTTGAGGGGATGGAAACCCCATTTTCCATGATGTGATTACTATACATTACATACCTGTATCGAAACATCTCATGTATCCCATAAATATATACACCTACTTTATACTCACAAAAATTAAGATAGATTTTTTAAAAAATAAAAGCTCAAGTAGAGAAAAGATATATTCCTTTTTAATAAAAACTTCCCATTTTCCCCCTTAGACCTCCTAATGAGTATGAGGTGGCAGTCAAGAGAAAGAAAAAAAAAAAAATCCCTGTGCCTCAGTGTCTGAAACTGGGAAAGTAAAAAAATTAAGAGAGATCCATACATGCCTTTGCTTTGATGTGCCCCTTGGTGACCCACACCGAGGCAACACATGGCTGTGGGTTTCCATTGTTAGAGTAAATGTGACCTTTCTTACACAAGGGGATTGTGGTTTTGATCAACTGAAAGGACCCCGTGGGCAGCCAGGGATCAGCATAAAGGGTGAAAGGTGAGCAATAAATATGCCAGTGCATAAACACAATTAGGTTTATAAAAAAGGCACTGAAGCAAAATGAAACATTGGGGGTTTACAAAAGCAACAGACATGTTCTGTGTTTTAGAGATGGATTGATGGCTAATTAACTGTCCAGAACCATTCTAACTCCTGTACATAGGAAAACATGAGCTGAGACAAAGAATGATTGATTTTAGTGGGAAAGTCCTGTATTGTGAAATGAGAGAGAAAGGGAGGACAGCGTACGGCAATTATTGGAAATAGTGAGTTTACACAGTTTATCTCTTTTTTTTCCTTTTTTTTTTTTTTTTTTCTTTTTGAGTTTACACAATTTAGATGCGGAATCTGGATTTTGCCAGAGACTGGGTTTTGTTGTTGCTGCTATTGCTCTTATTGTTGTTTGCATTGTTTAAAAGTATCTTATATTAAGGCAATAGTTATACTTGTCATGAAAGAGTAGCTGGACGGCCGGGCGCGGTGGCTCAAGCCTGTAATCCCAGCACTTTGGGAGGCCGAGACGGGCGGATCACGAGGTCAGGAGATCGAGACCATCCTGGCTAACGCGGTGAAACCCCGTCTCTATTAAGAAATACAAAAAACTAGCCGGGCGAGGTGGCGGGCGCCTGTAGTCCCAGCTACTCGGGAGGCTGAGGCCGGAGAATGGCGTGAACCCGGGAGGCGGAGCTTGCAGTGAGCTGAGATCCGGCCACTGCACTCCAGCCTGGGCGACAGAGCGAGACTCCGTCTCAAAAAAAAAAAAAAAAAAAAAAAAAAAAAGAAAGAGTAGCTGGACCACAAGGTTTACCAGAACCTTTTGAGGTTACTTGCACTGGAATCCAAAGAAAGACAGTATTAGTCAACTTTGATTGTATAGAGATGATCACACTATCATTAGAAGAAAGAAGAGATTTTGCCTTTAACAGTAGTTGCTTTTTCCATATTTAGAGTTAAGGATTTCAGGAGCTGAGAAAGTGCCCATAATATGAACAGGCACCATCACATCTTGAAAATGTAAATACTTTCTGTTTAATTCATTCTGTGTCCTGAAATAAATCGTTTCTGCCAACAGCTCCATGTGCGTCCACTCTCCTAGATTTGAAACAGTGAAACCAAGGGTGTGTACACCACTGATGGATATCAGTCTAATACAATTATCTATATTCAAAATAAATCCTAAGCACAAATAGCAACAGGCGATTCATCACCTCTGTGGTTCTCTTCTCCCCCTATCCTGCAAAGATCAATTTCTCTAATGGCAGTTACCCACTTCCTCCCACGGGAGGAGCTTCTAAGAGAGGTAAGTGAGAATACACCCAGAGGGAAAAGGTACTAAAGTCTGAAAAGAGAGAACGCATAGCCAAAG
Source organism: Theropithecus gelada (assembly GCF_003255815.1). Taxonomy (NCBI): domain Eukaryota; kingdom Metazoa; phylum Chordata; class Mammalia; order Primates; family Cercopithecidae; genus Theropithecus; species Theropithecus gelada. Next base: position 45,855,246 of record NC_037680.1, read on the forward strand.
ATGATAGAGGGGTCTGCAAAAAGGCAAAATGGGTTGGATGACAAAGTTTAAGTTGGCAGTGAAGATCTGAGATTAAAAGATAAACAAAGAGCTTGCTTTTTTGAAAGCAAAAAAAAAAAAACCTAGACTCTAGAGTCTGTCAACTGACTTAAATGTAAAATTTGTTAATACTTAGAAAAACTGGTGATAATTCAGAGCAAGTTTCAAAAACTTTTTTTTTTTTTTTTTTTTTTTTAGTCTGTTAGGCTGTCTTCATTGTAGATCAGGGATGGGTTAGTGATGTAAATTAGCGATTTCAGAAAGTCACGTGACAGGTCTTTCATGATAGCCTGGTAGGCAAAATGGGGACAAATAGGCAAAGTGATAATATTTACCTATTTGTAACGTTATGAGGACAGAAAATGTGACTGACTTGTTCACTGCCATATCTCCTCTACGCTGCACAGAGCGTGACACGGGCTCAAAAATGGGTCCTGATTTGGTATAGTTAGGTGCATTCACCGATGACTGAGCAATAATACCCAAAGTACATTGTTTCCTGGATTCATGTGAACAGACTTGGTTTTATTTGCTTCCATATCTCTAGGGCATAGAGTAGGCACTTAATAAAATCTGATGAATAGGCTGGGCGCGGTGGCTCATGTCTGTAATCCCAGTACTTTGGGAGGCCAAGGCGAGCAGACTGCTTGAGGCCAGAAGTTCAAGACCAGCCTGGCCAACATGGTGAAACCTCTTCTCTAGTTAAAAAAAGAAAAAATTAGCCAAGCGTGGTGGCACACGCCTGTAATACCAGCTGAGAGGCTGAGGCATGAGAATCACTTGAACCCAGGAGGCAGAGGTTGCACTGAGCCAAGGTCGCACCACTGTACTCCAACCAGGGCAACAGAGTGAGTGAGACTCTCTCAAAATTAATTAATCAATTTAATTAAATGTGATGAATAAATGAGTAAATCTATAGCTCTTTTACAACATTCGTATAAGATTATTTTCTTAGTCTTAACATTTTAATTGATGACTTGATTGAAGCTATATTTTTAAAAAAGGAGATTGCCAGTTATTGCAATTGCACACATATTGAGACAATGTGCTTATGGATAGATAAAAATACAATGAATAAAAAGGACATAGGTCAATACCAATGTGACAAAATTTAATATCACTAAATGTATATTCAAAAATGTACAATCAAAGAATAAGAGGGCTCCCAGCTTGAAATCGCTTACTTTTTAAAAGCTATGACAGTCACCAAGACCGTCACCCCCCTGAGCCATCCAGCTATAAAACCTAGATAGAGTGCATGGAGCATCTATTTAGGAAAACTGCAAAATAAATGATAGTAGGAAGATTTGGAAAGGACACCACAATTCAAAGCACCACCAGGCCAGTACTGAGTTTGCCCTTTTATTCCCTCCTGGCCAGGACTCAAGGAAGCCTGAAACTCTGAAGTGGGCACCCAGATGCACACAGAGAGTGCTTCAAGAAAAGCCGTCTAGTTTTGGGTCCAGGAGTGGGAAAGGAGAATTCTAACACTCATTGAGAGGGGGGCAATTCATCATTTTCCTTTCTTCATTTTTCTGTCATGCTCCAGAAGCCAGACGATCCCATGACAACAGTTGCAGCAAAGACAGGGGTGGCAGCAGAGGCTGAAGGTCCCTAAAACTCTCAAGTACAGAATGTTCCTCTCTGATCAGAGGAGCTGTGGTCCCCCAAAGTGGGGCAAATCCCTGTTGGTATTTTTCTCTCTCTAGCCTCCTATTTGAGTCTGAATACACAGAAAGTGTGCAGCAGACTGGGTTAACTAAAAACTCAGCTTTTTGGGCTGGAGAACTAAAAAGATGAAGGAAACTGGTAAATTCTGAGGAGAGCATAGAGAGGCAGGAGCTAGGCCGGGCGCGGTGGCTCACGCCTGTAATCCCAGCACTTTGGGAGGCCGAGGCAGGCGGATCACGAGGTCAGGAGATCGAGACCATCCTGGCTAACACGGTGAAACCCCGTCTCTACTAAAAATACAAAAAATTAGCCGGGCGCGGTGGCGGCGCCTGTAGTCCCAGCTACTGGGGAGGCTGAAGCAGGAGAATGGCGTGAACCCAGGAGGCAGAGCTTGCAGTAAACTGAGATCCGGCCACTGCACTCCAGCCTGGGCGACAGAGCCAGACTCCGTCTCAAAAAAAAAAAAAAAAAAAAGAGAGGGAGGAGTTAGGAAGTGTGACCCAAGGAAGTCGTTTCTAGACTCTGGAGCTTATTCCTGATTGGTGTGTGCATGAATCTGACCCTAAACAGCGTACCATAGACTTTGAGAACTGAAAGGTGGGACAGACTGCAGCCCAGCTCCCAGACTGTTCATTGGGTGGCACATACACGGGACAGAAACAAGCATTGCATAGGCTTTAAAAACTGAACTAGGCCGGGCGCGGTGGCTCAAGCCTGTAATCCCAGCACTTTGGGAGGCCGAGGCGGGTGGATCACGAGGTCAGGAGATCGAGACCATCCTGGCTAACATGGTGAAACCCCGTCTCTACTAAAAATACAAAAAACTAGCCGGGCGTGGTGGCGGGCGCCTGTAGTCCCAGCTACTCGGAGGCTGAGGCAGGAGAATGGCGTGAACCTGAGAGGCGGAGCTTGCAGTGAGCCGAGATCGCGCCACTGCACTCCAGCCTGGGTGACACAGCGCGAGACTCTGTCTCAAAAAAAAAAAAAGAAAAAAAAAAACTGAACTAACGTTGGAACCACACCCAGAGTGGGCTGATCAGAAATCACAGCCTGTACCTGTTTATGTACTCAAAGGTTATGGGGCTGGGCGCAGTGGCTTATGCCTGTAATCTCAGCACTTTGGGAGGCCGAGGCGGGGAGATCACGAGGTCAAGAGATCGAGACCATCCTGGCCAACATGGTGAAACCCCATCTCTACTAAAACTACAAAAATTAGCTGGGCGTGGTGGTACGTGCCTGTAATCTCAGCTACTCGGGTGGCTGAGGCAGGAGAATCACTTGAACCCAGGAGGCAGAGGTTGCAGTGAGCTGAGATCACACCACTGCACTCCAGCCTGGTGACAGAACAAGACTCTATCTCAAAAAAAAAAAAAAAAAAAAGGTTATGGTATGCTGTTTATTCTATTGATTCCGGGGGGCTGAAGATTGAAGTTCCCTGTTTTAACTATAAGTTTGTCTATTGCTTTTTCAGGTTTTGTAAGTTTTTGCTTTATGTATTTTCAAGCTTTGTTGTTAGGTGTGTACATATTTTGAATTGTTATGTGTTCTTGGTGAATGGACCCCTTTTTCTTTACGTAACGCCCTCCCTCTCTGTCAGAATGCATGTAAAACAAGACTCAACTATATTACATCTACAAGAAACTCACTTCAAATATAACATATAGGTAGGTTAAAAGTAAATGGATGGAGCTGGGTGCAGTGATGCACGATAGTCCCAGCTACCTGGGAGGCTGAGGCAGGAGAGTCCTTGACTGAGTCAGAGGCTATAGTGTGCCATGATCATGCCTGTGAATCACCACTGCACTCTAGCCAGGGCAACATAGTGAGACCTTGTCTCTTAATAAATAAATAAATAAATATTTTAAAAATACACGGGTAGAAAAATGATAGCCTTAATTTAAAAAAAAAAAAAAAAAAAAAACACTTTAAAGTAGAGTGGCTATTTAATAGCAGAGAAGAATTCAGAGCAAAGACAACCACCAGGGATAAAAATGGACATTGTCCATTAACCAAGAATAGGTAACAGTCCTAAGTGATAACATACCTAGCAATAAAGCTTTAAAATACATGAAGCAAAAACTAACAAAACTGGAAGGAAAAATGGACAACCCACAATTATAGCTGAAAACTTCAACTCTCCTCTTTCAGTAATCATTAGAACAAGTGACAGAAAATCAGCAAGGACACAGAACTGAACAATGCTATTAAAGAACTGTATCTAATCAACATTTATCGAATATTTTACCCACTAACAACATGATAGTCTTTATATATGCACACAGAATATTCATCAAGATAGAGCATACACTAGTTCATAAAATAAACCTTACCAAAAGTAAAAGAGTTGAAATCACACAAAGTTCTTTGGCCATAAGAAAATTAAACTAAAAATCAATAATAGCAAAAAAACTTTTTAAAACTCTTAAATTAAACAACAGATCTTTAAACAACCCACAAATCAAAGAGGAAGCCTCGGGAAATTAGAAAATACTTTGAATTGAATGAAACTTAAAATAAAATGTAAAAATTTGTGGTGTACAGATAAAGCAGTGTTTAAAGGTGAAATTATACCATTATGTGCTCATATTAAGAAGAAGAATGATCTCAGACTTACTAGCTAAGATTCTATTTTTAAAAACTAGAAAAAGAAGAGCAAAATATATTCAAAGCATACAAAAGGAAGGAAATAATAAAGGTAAAAGCAGAAATCAATTAAATTAAAACTAACCAAACCAAAAAAGGGTGACGGGAAGAAAGAGGACTAGACAAAATAAAACCAAAAGCTAGTACTTTGAAAAGATCAAAAAAATTTAAAATTCTCTAGCAAGATCAACAAAGAAAAATGGAGAAAAGACACACATTATCAATATCAGGAAAGAAAGATGGGATCACTACAGACCCCACAGATGTTTAAGGTATAATAAGGGGATGCTACCATTCTAAGCACATAAATGGAACAAGGAAGATGAAATGAACTAGTTGCTTAAAACCTCAAAATACCAAAATGTAACCAAGATGAAATAAACAACCTGAATTTTTCTATAACTATTAAAGAAATGGAATATGTAGTTGAAAACCTTCCAGAAAGAAATTTCTAGACTCAGATGGTTTCGATGGCAGATTCTATAAAACATTTAAAGAAGATATTTCATCAATTCCACACAATCTCTTCCAGGAAAGAAAAGAGAAGGGAATTCTTCTGAACTAAGTTTATGAGGCTACTAACATTATCCTCATAACAAAACCAGAAGATGACGATAGTACATGAAAACTATAGAACAATAGCCTTAATGACCATAGGCACAAAATATTATTGAATCTAATTCAGCAAATATAAAACATGAAAAATATACCACAACTAAGTGGAATTTATCCTGGGAAAGCAAGGCTGGTTCAATATTTTTAAAATTAATCAGTATAATCCACCATATCAGTAGCCTAAAGGAGAAAAATCATATGATCAGATCTCGATTGCTACAGAAAAAAAAGCATTTTCTAAAACTCAACATCCGTCTCAGATAAAAATCTCAGCAAACTAGGAATAGATGGGCTTTTTCTCAATCTGATAAAGAGCATTCTCAAAAAGACAAAACTACAGCTAACATTATACTTAATCATGAAGACTAAATGCTTTCCCTCTAAAGTCAAGAACATAGCAAAGACTTTTACCACTCCAATTCAACATTCTACTAGAACTCCTAGCCAGTAGAATAAAACAAAAAATAAACAAATTAAATTAAAGGCATACAGATTGAAAGGGAGAAATAAAACTGTTTCATAAAAAACATGTAGAAAATCCCAAGGAATTTACCAAAAAAAAAAAAACAAAAACTCTCCTAGATCTAAGTGAATTTAACAGAATAGCAGGCTACAAGGTCAACACATAAATATCAATTATATTTTCATTTACTAGCAATAAACAATGGGAAACTGAAGTTTAAAACACAGTACCACTTATAATATGTCCAAAAAATGATATACCTAGGTATAAATCTGACAAAATTTTTACAGGATCTGTATGCTGTAAACCTCAAAGCACTGATTTTAAATATCAAGATCTATATGAATAGAGAGACATACCATGTTCAAGGACTGAAAGATTCAAAATAATAAAGATGTCGATTGGTCTATATGTTTAATGCATTCCAATCATAATCCCAGCAACATTTTTGGCAGATATAAACAATCTGATTCTAATATTTATATGCAAAAGCAAAGGAACTAAAATAGCCTGAATAATTTTGAAAAAGGCGAATAAAGTTGGAGGAATCACACTACTGTATTTTAAGATTTACTACAAAGCTACAATAATCAAGAGAATGTAACATTGGCAAAGGAACAGACCCACAAATCAATGAAACAGAATAGAGTCCAGAAACAAAACCACACATATATTAATTTTCATAAAGATACAAAAGCATTTCAGTGGAGAAAGGATAATCTTTTCAACAAATAGTATTGGAACAGTTAGGCATCCACATGTAAGACAGTAACACTCCACCCATAACTTGCACCATATATAAAAATTAACTCAAAATGGGTTATAGATCTAAATGTAAAACCCAAAACGATACAATCTTTAGAAATATATATATAAAAAGAACTTCATGACCTGGGTTTAGGCAAAAAGTTCTTAGATAGGACACTAAAAATACAATCTATAAAAGAAAATATTAATAAATTGGACTTCATGCAAATTTAAAACTTTTACTCTGCAAAAGATGTTCACTGTTAAAAGAATGAAAAAAAAGCTACAAACTGGGAGAAATTATTTGTAAATCATATGTCTGGGAAAGGACTTCTATCCAGAATTTTTTTAGTTCTCAAAACTCATTAGTTAAAAAAAAAACAAACAGTTCAATAAAAGATGGAAAAAGGCCTGAGGCAGTGGCTCATGCCTGTAATCCCAGCACTTTGGGAGACCCAGCGGGGAGGATTGTTTGAGCCTAGGAGTTCAAGACCAGCCTGGGCAACATAATGAGACTCCCATCTCTACAAAAAAAAAAAGTTTTTAATCAGTATGGCATGGTGGTGCATGTCTGTAGTCCCAGCTACCCAGGGGTTAAGTGGGAAGATCACTTGAGCTCGCAAGTTTGAGGGTGCAGTGAGCTATGATCACACCCCTGCACTCCACCCTGGGCAACAGAGCAAGACCTTGTCTCTTAAAAAAATAAAAAATAAAAGATGGAAAAATATGTGAACAGATATCTCACCAAAGTGAATACACAGAGAGCAAATTAGCACAGTACAACATCTAACATCTTCAGCCATTACAGAAATGTCAATTAAAACAAGGATGAACTATCACTAAACTCTTAGCTAAAATAAAAATTACTGACAACACCAGGTGCTGGCAAGGATGCAGAACAACTAGCACACTCACATGTTGCTGGTGGAAATTGAAAAACAGTGACTCTGAAAAACTATTTGACAGTTTTTTATAAAGTTAGATATAGCCCAACAATTCCACTTCTAAGTATTTACTTTAGAGAAATGAAGATATATTCACACAAAAACTTGTACATGAACATTTATAGCAGTTATATTTATAATTGCCCAAAACTGGAAACAGTCAAATGTCCTTAAACTGGAGAATGTTTAAATAACCTCTGGTACATCCACACAATGGAATATTACTCAACAATAAAAAGGAGCAAACTACTGATATATGCCACAACTTGAGTGAATCACAAAGGCACTATGCTGAGTGAAAGAAGCCAGTTTCACAAGGTTACTGTGATACAGTGAGAAATACATATTTGGTCTTTGTCCCTTGTTCCTGACACACCTCCTAAAATTTCCTGAGTGATGGGGATCATAGGAGTGTCTTTTGTCATTCATAACAAGCCTCTTTCCACCATATTTGAGTTTATATTAATCAAGTGACTTAGTGGGCTCCTAAATAGCTTCAGGATGGGGGCTGGTTGCCAGAGAAACCAATTATGTGATTATATGGTTGGGACTTTCGGCCCCATCCCCAAACCTCTAGGGAGGGAAAAGGGAATAAGACTGAGTTAATCACCAATGGTCAATTATTTAATCAATTATGCTTATGTTTATAGAATGGAACCTCCATAAAAACACTAAACAATGGGGTTCTGAGAGCCTCCAGGTTGGTGAACACACTGAGGTGCTGGAAGGGGCGGTGTACCTGAGAGGGCCTGGAAGCTCTGCACCCCTTCGCCCTTACCAAGCCCCGCACATCTCTCCCATGTGGCTGGTCCTGAGTTGTATCCTTTATAATAAACTGGCAATAGTAAGTAGAGCACTTTCCTGAGTTCTGTGAGCCATTCTAGCAAATTATTGAATCTGAGGAGGGGGTTTTGGGAACTCACTGACTTTATCTTCTGTCAGCCTTAAGTATGGGTGGCCCAGAGCAGGGGCTGTCTTGTGATATTAGGCCTTTAATGCGTGGGATCTTTCCCAACTCCAAGCATCAGTGCCTGAAGTGAATTGTAGAACATTCAGTTGGTGTCCAGAGAGTTGGGGAATTGGTTAGTGTGAGAAGAAAAAAAAACTATACATCAGGTGTCAGAATTACAATTGAGAATTACATTCTGAATGATTCCATTTATGTAACATTCTTGAAAAGACAAAATTTTAGTGATAGAAAACAGATTCGTAGACTCCAGGCCTAGGAGGTCCCAGGAGGCTATGACTGCAAATGTGTAGCGGGAGGGAGGTTTTTGGAGTGATGGCACTGTTCTAGATGCTGATTATGGCAGTAGTTACACAAATCTATACATGTGCTAAGACTCATAGAATTGCACACTAAAAATGTCCATTTTACTATATGTTAGTTTTTTAACTATGTAAATATTTTAAAGATAGGACAGTTTTTGTTGAATACAACTCAGTATATGCCAAAAGTTCGACTTAACCATCAAAATAAACAGCTTGAGATGCATTAATGGAAGTATTCAATCCAGAACAAAGAAAGTTAAGACCCATTGGACTCTAAAGTAATTAGACTGCATCTATAATATTGTGTTTTATTTGGGACATTGATAAAAATCAACAGCATCTAAAGGAAGGTGACCACGATGATTAGAGGATGATAGAAAGGAATAGGACTATTTAACCTGGAGAAGAGAAGGCATGACATGGTAACTCTCCCACTATATTAGAAAAATGTCCAAGTAGTTTACTGAGCCCTATTCTGTGTTACTCTTGAGAAAAAAAAAACTGTGTCCCCCAGGGAGTAATTACACAAAGGCGAATCTCAAACCACTATACAGGAAAGCTTTCTGTCAAGTTGAGAATAAATAAAACGACCTGCCTAGATAAGCAGTGAGCCTCTCGTCATTGGCTGGAAATCACTGAAAATGTTCAAGCAGATGTTAAATAACCATCTATCAAGGTTATTGTCAAAGGGATTACTTCACTGAGTAGGAGACTGATCTATTTAACCTCTAAGGTCTCTCGCAACTCCACCTCCTGTATTCTAAGTTATAAATGATGCTGTAAATCACCCTCACCCTATGTGTATCTCCAACTCCTACACCTCATTACAATGTACACAGGCCTCACAAAATCCCCATGGACTCCTGCTAACACTGACTGTCTCAAGACAGCCTTCAAGGCTGCTTTAATGATTTCTAACCAGCAATGGCAGAGAGAGATGCTGAAGAACATGGGAAAAAAACTAAAATTTCTGTAGATAATGGATAGATAACTTTTAACCAGGATATAAAGGGAATTTTTGATGCTGCTCTGTTTGATAAGTTATTGTATCAGATCCAAAATGAACTACTACAAGCCTTGAGACCTATTTCGACTTCCCTGATCTGGCCCCTGCTCTAGTCTAGACGAGGAAACTGGGAAGCCCCACGTCCTGAAATTTACCATATGCAAAATAATTCCTGTATTCTTTCCTGCTCTTTTCAGTTCTTTGAATATCAACCTTTATATTTTCCTCTTTGGTTTTCTCAGTGAATTATCTAGGCTCGGATCTTTCAAAAGTCTAACTACAAATTAGGATAAGAGGGACTAATTAAGGTTACAGTGGGCTTGATCAGGGCAGGCAATAGGATTAACTATAAGCTAACAAAGATTGGAACAAGGAGATGGCTGTGGAGATTAATTTTCTCTGGCAGGACATGAGTCAGGGACACTGATAAGGATTTGGATACCTGAATTTGGAAGGGCAATATTTAAAGTAGTAGATCAGGCACAGGTTAGATATGATTTCAATCAGAGGTTATGTGTCACCCAATGATTCTAAGGGAGACGAGTTGAACTGCCCACGTCCATGACCACCATGATGCCTTTCCACATCAGAGCCCATGGGCCTTCCTGGTTGACCTCATCCTCTTGGTGAAATTTGATTACAAATTATTTATATCATCAGATGCAACTTTACTCTTTTCAGGATGTTAATGAAGTTATTATAGTTCTCTTTATCAAGTCCGTTATTGAATGTAAGTCTGTTTGGCAGACAAAAGTAGTCTATAGTGTTATAAGTCAGATTACTTATTGCAGCAGGTAATCACTGCAAGCTAGCATGGGACGTTTCTGGGGTGTTGGTTATGTTCTTGATCTAGCTGCATTCAATTTGAAAATTCTGGTTTTTATGGTTTTTACACTTTTCTGTATTTACGTTATACTTCAGTAAAAATGTTCCACAGATAAGAAGAAGCCAGACTGGGCACGGTGGCTCACACCTGTAATCCTATCACTTTGGGAGGCCGAAGCGGTGGATCACCTGAGGTCAGGAGTTCGAGACCAGCCTGACCAACATAGTGAAACCTCGTCTCTACTAAAAAAAAAAAAATACAAAAAATCAGCTGGGCATGGTGGCAGGTGCCTGTCATCCCAGCTACTATGGAGGCTGAGGCAGAAGAATTGCTTGAACCCAGGAGGTGGAGGTTGCAGTGAGCTGAGGTCATGCCACTGCAATCCAGCCTGGGCAACAAGAGCGAAACTCTCAAAAAAAAAAAGAAAAAACAAAAAGCCTTGGGCAGAGGCCTCCTGACACCATCTAGGTAGTGGGCAGCCAGCAATGCAATAAGTAGATCTCAGCCTTCTTTCTTTCTTTTCCTGTGTGTGTGCACAGCTCACACTGGTTCATTCAAATCTACACACACCCAGGTACAAACAAGATCTGTTCAGAGGCTGGAGAAGCCATCAAGGATGCTCCAATGGGATATATCTGCCTTCTCTTCCCAACTCCGACCCATGTGAGAATCCAGGGGTTGGTAGATGCCATGCTATAGAACAGGATTTAATATTCTGTTCCTCAGTGTTAGAAAGGGGGTCCTCATTCTCTCAGGAGAAATCCAGGTCCCCTGAGGCAGATAAATAAGACAACTTTAAACATCAGTTAACTAATAATACATACGTGTGTATCTAGCAAAAAGGAAAGAAATACATTAAAATGTCAACAGTTACTTCTGCTGAGTGATAGGATTAACTGACTTTTTAGATTTTTCTCATTTCATTTTTATGTTCTGTATGTGATCATGTATTGTTTTCAAAAAACATGTAAGTGCTATAGTTAAAACTCTTTTTTGTTTGTTGGTTTTCGAGAGTCTTGCTCTGTTACCTAGGCTGGAATGCAGTGGCGTGATCTCAGTTCACTTCAACCTCTGCCTCCGGGGTTCAGGCAATTCTCCTGCCTCAGCCTCCCGAGTAGCTGGGATTACAGGCATGTGCCACCATGCCTGGCCAATTTTTGTATTTTTAGTAGAGACGAGGTTTCACTATGTTGGCCAGGCTGGTCTCGAACTCCTGACCTTGTGATCTGCCAGCCTCAGTTTCCCAAAGTGCTGGGATTACAGGCATGAGCCACTGCGCCTGGCTATAGTTAAAATTCTTATGTTTGTATAGGCCATTATTATTTTCAAACATAAGCATAAGTTTTCTCAGTGGATTCTTTGTATATTTTGAATACAAGTTCTTTATTATGTGTTTTGAAAATATTTTTTCTTAGTCTGTGTCTTGTCTTTCCATTCTCTAAACAGTATCTTTTGCAGAGCAGAAGTTTTAAATTTTAATAAAATCCAACAAACCACTTTTTTCTTTTATGGATTGTACTTTTGGTGTTGCATTGAAAAACTCATTACCATCAATTGATTCTCTGATATTATTCTCTGATATAATTCTGCTTATGTCACAGAAATAATTCTCTGATATTATTTATCTCCATTTTGCAGATGAAAAAACCAAGACTCAAAGATTAACTAACTTGACTTAGCTCAGACCTGCAGTAAGTAATAGATTTGGGACTGCTTTACATTCCAATGCTTTTTCCACTATAGAATGTTGCAATGCGATCTAATCCTATTATTCTTGCTTTTGTTTTCTTTGCTTTTCTTTCCTTTTTTCTTTTCTCTTTTAAAGTTGTTTTTGGCCAGGTGCAGTGGCTCAAGCCTATAATCTCAGCACTTTGGGAGGCCAAGTCAGGAGGATCACCTGAGGTCAGGTGTTCAAGACCAGCCTGGCCAACATGGCGAAATCCCATCTCTACTAAAAATACAAAAAATTAGCCAAAATACAAAAAATTAGCCCAGCATGGTGACGGCACCTGTAGTCCCAGCTACTCGGGAGGCTGAGGCAGGAGAATCACTTGAACCTGGGAATTAGAGGTTGCAGTGAGCCAAGATCGCACCACTGCACTCTAGCCTGGGTGACAGAGTGAGACTTAAGTGCTGGGATTACAGGCGTGAGCCACTGCGCCTGGCCACTAAGTTGTTTTTAACATAGGATGAGCACAGTTTGCTAGAATAAATGGCAACTTCCAGAGAAAAAGACATTGATGAAGCTAATTCAAAGTCTATCATAACGGCATTGTTAGAAACATGCTCTAAGGTAGCAATGCTAAGGATTGTGAGAGTCCGGGGAACCAGAGGAGCATGTTATAAAAACAAGAGCTCGTTTCCCTAGAAATATACATACACACAACATTTTCCATACAATTTTAGGGGTTCTGAATGCGATGGCTGCTCTTCGACACAAAACATATGCAGAATTAGTTCCCCGGGTTATCTGGGGAAAATATAAAATAATGTAAGAAAATAATATCTATAAAAGCACCATCATAGTTCCTGTGAATAGTTAGCATTCCATAAATTCTCTGAATTTAATTCAAAGTCTGATTAATTTGGTTCATAGTAATTTTTGTCTTCAAGTAGAGAATCCATACCCACTCTGCCTCTATTCTACAAATTGGCCACAGGATGTCACTGTTGTTCTAAGGAAAAACTTGAACAGCCTACCACCCCCCACAACTTCCACCTCTCACCCCTACCCCCACCCACGGTTCCCAGCCTCCTTAATATAAAAGGACTAAGTAATGACTGCGTGATGAGAAAGGGAGTGAATGAGAACATTACCTTTGTATCCCAAAAGCTTTGTTTGGCGGGGGGTGTGGGGGGGTGCGGGGGAAGGCCAGGCACAGTAGCTCATGCCTATAATCCTGGCCTCTTTGGGAGGACCAGGGAGGAGGATCATTTGAACCCAGGAGTTGGAGACCACCCCTAGGCAACATAGTCATATCCTCTTCACAAAAAAATTAAAAATTAGCCAGGTGTGGCGGCATGCACCTGTAGTCCCAGACTCAGGAGGCTGAGATGGGAGGATTGCTTAAGCCCATAAGATCAAGGCTGCAGTGAGCCATGATGGCCTCCACTGCGCTCCAGCCTCGGTGACAGGGCAAGACCTTGCCTCAAAATAATAATAATAAATTTAATAGTAACGTAATACATTCCATTTGAATATTCTACGAAAATTACTGCACCAACATAATCTTTCAGAGATGCCCTTTTTGTAAAAAGCACTCTTTGGGTTCTGATACCGCCTCCTAACCCAGAAGATCCACGGAAAGTCTCAACCATTCATTTACTGATTCATTAAAGAATTTTTGAATACCCACTATGTGATAGGCACTGTGCATATCACAGTTTGCCAGGAGATTTAGCCATATCTGGTCACTCTCACAATAGCTCTGCATAATTAGGCCCCAGCTTAGGGTGGCAATAGCATAGGGATTTGGTTCAGAGTCCCTAGAGAGAACCTGGTCACCCCAAACAGCCTCTTGTAGTTACTCGACCTGAAAGATGTCATAATGCTCCTATATCTTACAGTGCTGCCTGGAGTAATACTCATCCATCACTGCTAAGGTGGGCAGCAGTTATCTGTAAAATGCCCACCTGGCCCCATGGCTTCTCCCTTCTGGGCACCACCAAAGGCACATCAAGATTCACATGATAGTTTTGTTTCATAACAGTGTTTTTGAGATATAATTCACATACCGTAAAATTCACCCTTTAAAAGTATAGAAGTCAGTGGTTTTTAGCATATTCAGAGAGTTGTACAATCATTGTCATTATCTAAATCCAGAACATTTTCATTACCCCATACCCACTACCGCAATAAGAAACCCCATATCCTATTCTCACCCTTTACCCAGCCCCAAACTACCACCAGTCTACTTTCTGTGTGGATGTCCTTATTCTGGATTGATATAAATGGAATCATACAACATAAACTGGTATTTTTTTATTTTACTTTATTTTATTTTTGAGATAGAGTCTTGCTCTGTCACCCAGGCTGGAGTGCAGTGGCATGATCATTGCTCACTGCAGTCTCAATCTCCTGGGCTCAAGTGATCCTCCCATCTCGGCCTCCCTAGTAGCTGGGACTACAGGCACCCACCAAATATTGTTTTAAATTTATTGCAGAGATGAGGTCTTGCTACATTGCCCAGGCTTATCTTGAACTCCTGGTCTCAAGTGATCCTCCTGCTTCCCAAACTCAGCCTCCCAAACTGTCAGGATTACAGGCATGAGCCACTGCATTTGACTCAGCATAAACTGTTTTTAAATGACAAGGGAAAGTAATTCTGTCATGTATTTCAGGAATTCTGTCATAACTGCCATGGCTTGATAGGGTGAGTTTCTGCTTCCAAAAAAGGGCTTCCAGAGTAGGACCTAACATATAAATCTATAAATCCTTATAATATAAATCATGAACTACCTTGGGGGATTCTTTTTTAACTTTGCTAAACAATACAGCCAAATTGAAGTGAAGCTGGTTTTGCTCACGACAAAAGTGGCTGAAATTAATCTTCTAAAATCATTTTTAAAGTATATTCTGCAAGATTGTGGGGTCCGGGTACAGTGCTTGTATCTATTATTTTATATTCTAAAGTAGGAGACAAGAATAATGAACTACAAGCTTCTGCTAGTCTATCTTAGTTAATCATTAAATAAACATCCAAATCCTACATGCAGGTACACAGAGTAAAGTGAACTGACAATAACCCAATAACCAGCCTGGGGGTGGAGAATAACATCTACAGGGAGAACCCGCACCAGCCATTGGACTAGCCATCTTCCTCCCACCAATTCCATGAAGTAGGTACTCTTAAAATGAACAAAAAGAAAACAAAAAAAAAGACTCAGTGGGATTCAATAACTTAACCAAGGGAGATTGCATCCCTGGCATGTGAAAGTGTTAAGTAACGATTAAAGCACAGAATCAGGGCCGGGCATGGTGGCTCAAGCCTATAATTTCAGAACTTTGGGAAGCTGAGGCAGGCAGTTCACTTGAGGCCAGGAGTTCAAGACCAGCCTGGCCAACATGGTGAAACTCCATCTCTACTAAAAATACAAAAATTAGCCAGGAATGGTGGCCAGCAACTATAATCCCAGCTACTCTGGAGGCTGAGACAGGAGAATTGCTTGAACCCGGGAGGCGGAAGTTACAGTGAGTGAGCCAAGATCGCACCATGGCACTCCAGCCTGGGCAACAGAGCCAGACTCTGTCTCAAAAAATAAAAATAAAAATGGTGACTGGGGAGGGCTGTGGCCTGAGCTGACCTCGCGGTGCTGCAAAATGCAGCCTCTCAGTCAGTACGCAGGCTTAGGACAGTGAGTACATTGGTGTTGCCACCCTGTTTGCACTCCAGGCAATGTCTTCTGTATCTTGTTTCCTCCATCCAGTAAACACAAGTACCATCGCTCCCACATGCATTGTAATACATGTATTACAAGGATGGGGGAGAAGGGTTTGAAGAGCTACTGCCTCCTGCAACAGCTCCATTACGTCACTGTAGATACAGACTAATAAAGTTTCTCTATTTTCTTAAAAAGGAAAGTAAAACCAGGTCAATGAAGTGATAACAAGAACTAATGACCACGAAGGTGTTTCCTGCTCATATCCCAAGGCAATAAGGGCAATTAAACTGATTTATGGCAACAATAATGATGCTACTGTTATCACAACTGACTTTGTCAGCAATGTCTTTATTTTTAAAAGACAAAGTCCTTTCGGTCCTACAAGTCTGCCTAGATTTCTGGGTGAAGGAACTCCAGGAGGAGGAGGGAAAAGCTGTTCCCTAAAACAAAGAAAGAACAAACTTGACTTTCAAGTTTTCTTAATAAAATATACTATCTCTATATTTGCATAACTTCCTGTTTGCCTCCTTTGAATTGTTTTGGAGAAGAATCAATAGTCAATAAAAGAAATCCTTGCTATTTGTGACCTTGGAGCTGTCGGTTGAGCACATAAGTAGAAGCTCGTTAACATTCCAATACCTAAAATTTGAAGCACCTGTGTATTTGAACTCTCTGCTGTTTCTCCCAATATCCAGGGCATCTGTCTGCTTATTGCAGAAATTGTCAACCTGTGCTATTCAATAGAATCACATAGGGAGTTTTTAAAAACCATTAGTCCCCACGTTATGCCCCTAGAGACTCTGATTCCATTGATCTGGAAAGCAACCTGGGCATCAGGAATTTCAAAGACTCCGGAGTTATAGACAACCAAATATGGAAGTTGGTAGTTAGTTGGCAGTCACATGGGTCTCTGGTCCTTCCTCACTTTCAGCGGTTCTGGAGGATGGCTCCTTATATTTTGAAGTCTCCCTGGAGGTCCCTTCACTACCAAGTAAATTTTAATTTTCAATATGGTCCATATTTTATGTCAGACCATGCCAACCTGAGCCTTCAGGACAGGTCTCCTAAATGGACGTGAATTAGTGAGAGTTACCTTTCTCACAATCTCAACAGAAATAAACCCTGATACATACCCAAGTGTATCAGTTCATACTACATCAAATTACCATAGACTGGGTGGCTTAATTTTATTTCTCACAGTTCTAAAGACTGGGAAGTCCAAGTCTGGTGAGGTCTCACTTCCCAGTTTCCAGATAGCCATTTTCTTCTTGTACCCTCACATGCTGAGAGAGAAAGCTCTGGTCCCTTCATCACCTTATAACAGCATTGATCCCATCCATGAGGGCTCCATCCCTTGACGCAATTACCTTTCAAAGACCTCACCTGCCAGTACCATCACATTAGGCGTTAAGATGTCATATATGAGTTTGGTTGGGGGGGTCACTTGGGGAACATTTGGTCATAACACCCAGTCACAGAAATTAGCTGAATGAAGAAATAGTTTGAGTATAAACTTACAAAAAAAATGTATTTCTGGTAGTGTATCTGTTTAAAAATTAAAATCTTATGTTCAATTCTGTTGTTTTTCTTCTGTATGCAATAAGATAGAATTGTTACTTCAGTATAGTATGAAATACATAGTATGATTAAAGTTTATAATTTAGCTATAAAGCAGTGTACCTTTTTACTGTCACAGGAAAATTGAAATCCAATGGAAACTACCAACCAAAAAAGAACATCTTACAAGATGATTGGACCAATGAGAAAGAATACTGAATTTAGCATTAAATTATTTCCACTTGACATAGACATTTATGAAGCATCTACTAGGTGGCTGGCACTGTGCTAAGGACTCAAGATTCAAAAATGCACCTTTTAGGGCTGACCATCTAGTGAGAGAACAGATCATTTCAATATATTGTGGTCAGTGCTCCACTAGAAAGAACAACAGAGCAGGAGCCTTGACCTCAAGCAGGAGAATAGTGAAGGGGTAGGGAAACGTAATGGAGGAAATGTCTTTGCTATATTTTAAAAGATTGTTATCCACGTGCAGTGAAATGCCGGTGTTTAGGGGATAGAGCCTCAGTTAAAGAATGCTCCACCTTCCTCCAGGTTCTGAACCAGCTCAGAAATGGACTCAGCTAGGGACTAAATTAGAGATCAAAATCTCAGCTTTATTGTTGTTACTTTTGCATTAATCTAAGAGGAAGGATGGCTTTGCCAGGAGAGGAGGAAACAGTGATGGGGGAATTCTGTGATCTTCTGCTCCCTATCACAGTGTGCTTTCTGGAATCTACAGTTACATAAACAGAGGAGTTTGCTAAATATGTTCAAATTACTCATTATTGTTCACTGAGTGAGGCAGCTGCATCAGCGTCCTTAAAAGACCTATAAGCAGAACATACTTTTAGTTCTCACAAACTGTAATCGGAAAAAAAAAAAAAAAAATTGCTTTGTTTTTATTTGAACTTATATCAGAGTCAGTTCTAAGTTGTATAATCTATTTGGCACAGACTGATTTATGGACATTCATATTTATTATCAAACTTGGTCCTAAAAGCTAAATAGGAGATGTCCAGACTAGCTTCTTTTAGAGCCTAGAGTCCACAGTCATGCAATAATTTTTTTAAAAAAGTATTCCTGGCCGGGCGCGGTGGCTCACGCCTGTAATCCCAGCACTTTGGGAGGCCGAGACGGGCGGATCACGAGGTCAGGAGATCGAGACCATCCTGGCTAACACGGTGAAACCCCGTCTCTACTAAAAAATACAAAAAAACTAGCCGGGCGAGGTGGCGGGCGCCTGTAGTCCCAGCTACTTGTGAGGCTGAGGCAGGAGAATGGTGTGAACCCGGGAGGCGGAGCTTGCAGTGAGCTGAGATCCGGCCACTGCACTCCAGCCTGGGTGACAGAGCGAGACTCCGTCTCAAAAAAAAAAAAAAAAAAGTATTCCTGCAGGGTTTATTCACACACACACACACACACACACACACACACACACACACACACACATATATATAATATTGATCTCTATCAACCACCATGTAAATTTTTGTGGAGGGCAAGTTAGACTCAAAGGTAATAAAAGCCACAGTAAAGCCACCTCTACTAGAGTATCTAAAATTAGGAGCCATGAAATATAGTCCCTTTTTCTGATTTCTACCTGGGAAGAAACAGTCACACAAAGCATTCATGTTTATAGTAGATTTTACTTAAAGTCTTGTGAGATAAATGGGGTATACATCACAATCCAACAGGTAATTTAAAACTGAGAATTGTATGTCCATGCCATTGAAATGACCTTCTGTCATGTATTGAAGTTGTCATTTCATAATACTTTCGAACCTCCCACCAGGTTTCTCGGTGCTCCTCTCCTTTCCCCCACCCTCCTCATAATGTGAGTATCCTAAAGTTATCTATACAAGCTGATAGCCTTCCAGAAAGCATTTTTCATACTGTTTACTTTTTTTATTAGTACAGATAATAACATTACAGTTTACAAAATGGGTTTTCTAAGCTTTACTAGTTATGTTATAATCAGTAGATACTAAAAATTCCAAGAAATAAACAACTTTTTTCTTCTTTCTATAACCTCTCTGATCTTTAAAACTTAACCTGATGGTTAATGTGCTGTAAATAGTTCCAACATCATCAGATTGTTTTTGTGTTTTGGATTTGCATGAAAGAACAATAACGATGAAATTCATTCCATTCATAATGTTTATGTTTAATACTGTGAAAAGTTGTACTTTTTATCAGCCCATTGAGCACTGAAGCTCAATTTTAGTGTACAGATCATACTGTCAGACAAAATCATAACCTTTTAAATGTATTGCTATATACTATTAATGGCATTCTATTAAAATAACTTTGGGCATCAGAGTAGATCAATCTACTTTGGAAGTATGGGCTGAAAATGTAAAATGTTTTATTAAAATGATTAATAATGAAATAGAAATAATTACAGATATTTTCATCATTCTTTTTATACAGAAGATACACAGAAACTATGATGTAGATTGACTTAGATCAAGGCCATGCTATGTGTGTAATACAGTGGTATTATGATACGGATATAAATAACTGTACTTAGTTTTGGTAGAGTGGTTGCCACGGAAATGTTTATCATTTTGTCAACGAAGGTCAACACATGAAGGTCTGCTCATTTTTTAAATGGAGGTTGAGATAATGTTATAAATGTGAATTTAAAAGACAACTTGATGGTCTGATAGGTTTAGATTGGGGAAGAAGATGTATCCAGCAGAGAACAAGCATAAGGAAAGCACAAGGCACATACTGGGAATTAGGTTTAATAGTTCAGGATACCTGCCCATTGGTAAATAGTGAAACGCAAGGCTAGAATTCTCGGGCAACCTGGCTTGATAACGAGATATAGATACATATAGATATAGATATAGATTTTTTTTTTTTGAGATGGAGTCTTGCTCTGTTGCCCAGGCTGGAATGCAATGGCACTCTCTCCACTCATTGCAACCTCCACCTCCCAGGTTCAAGAGGTTCTTCTGCCTCAGACTCCCGAGTAGCTGGGATTACAGGCACACATTACCATGCTCGGCTAATTTTTGTATTTTTAGTAGAGACGAAGTTTCACTATGTCAGCCAGGCTGGTCTTGAACTCCTGACCTCAAGTGATCCGCCCACCTCGGCCTCCCAAAGTGCTGGGATTACAGACATGAGCCACGCACCCAGCCAATAATGATAATTATAAAGAGAAATGAACCTTTTAAAGGTTAAGAAAGAGTCACTGAAGTATATGATAAATGAAACAAGGAGTCATTGGTTTGTTTCCAGTTTACCAGATTGGAAGTCAATGGGACTGCTGACATTGAGAAAAGGCCTAGTTATCTCATACTAGTAGCATCAAAACACAGGGACTGCAGTTACTATAAGGAGAACTGGGGATCTTAATAGGAAGATAGGAGGTGATAAGTACAGAGCCTTTCTCTCTTCTCCATCCTGCCCTTATGCCACTGCCAACCTTGTATACTAAATAACATCTCAACCGCCGGGCGCGGTGGCTCAAGCCTGTAATCCCAGCACTTTGGGAGGCCGAGACGGGCGGATCACGAGGTCAGGAGATCGAGACCATCCTGGCTAACACAGTGAAACCCCGTCTCTACTAAAAAAATACAAAGAAAAAAAAAAAAAAACTAGCCGGGCGAGGTGGCGGCGCCTGTAGTCCCAGCTACTCGGGAGGCTGAGGCAGGAGAATGGCGTAAACCCGGGAGGCGGAGCTTGCAGTGAGCTGAGATCCGGCCACTGCACTCCAGCCTGGGTGACAGAGCGAGACTCCGTCTCAGAAAAAAATAAAAAATAAAAAAAAATTTAAAAAAAATAACATCTCAACCTACCTGAGCAAGAATACATTGCTTTGGATATGGCACATTAAGGAAATGAGCATGCTTTTACAGCATGGGACACAATTCTTAACAGCATATATTAATTGCTGATGAATTCAATCACAGTTGAGAATTTTGTGTGTATTGCATTCCTTTTCAGTGATTGCATTCCTTTTCAGTAAACAAAACATTTCTCATTGATACAACCTCTATGACATCCAGGAACACACCCCATAGAACATCTTGTACATAAACCATAATGTTTCATTTCATTTTACATAAGCTTGAAGTATTTAAATGGATTCCACAACTTCTTTATAGTAAGAAAGTATTTGTTTTCAACAAAAGAACAAAGGATTCAATAAATTCAACAATTCAGTAAACAGATTCGATATTTTAAAATAAAAATTTGTATAGTACGTTAAACTCCCTATTAGCTCCTTTTTGTATTTTAAAACAATTTGCAACAAGCACTACTCAGGAACTTGTGGCATGTATTTGTTGATTGTCTTCACGTAAAAGTTAAGGAATAGGTCAGAGGTAGGGTTCAGATCAAATGCCTGGAATAGCTTAAAATAACTAATTCTCCCTTTAAAGACTTTTTGCTTAGTATCAATTTTCTAAAGTTAGACTTGGAAAGTTGTTCCTAAATGCAGTAATTTTGTCTTTAGATAGAAATACATTTCAAAAAACAAAAGCTAACAAGTGTTGGTGAGGTTGTGGAGAAATTGGAACCCTTGTACACTGCTGGTGGAAATGTAAAATGGTGCAGCCTCTACGAAAAACAGTATGGAGCGTCTTCAAAAAAATTAAAAAATAGAGCTGCCATATGATCCCGTAATCTCACCTCTGGTATATATTCAAAAGAATTGAAATCAGGATCTTCAAGAGGTGTCTGCATTCCCATGTTCATTGCAGCATTATTCACAATAGCCAAGATATGGCAGCAACCCAATTGTTCATCAACAAATGAATGAATGAAAAAAATGTATATACAGCCATATGGCACTTAATGGGCATACATTTTTAGAAGTGCATTGTGAGGCGATTTTGTCATGTAAACATCATAGAGTACACAAACCTAGATGGTACAACCTTCCTATATTAAATGATATAGCCTATTGCTCCTGGATTACAAACCTGTACAGCATGTGACTGTACTGAATAATGTAGGCAATTGTAAGTATTTATACAACTAAACATAGAAAAGATACAGTAAAAATATAATCTTATGGGACCACAGTCATATGGGACCACAGGCAGTCTGTGGTTGACCAAAACATTGTTATGTGGCACATGACTGTATATACAATGAAATATTATTCAGCCCTAAAAAAGAAAAAAAATCCTTCCATTTGCAACAACATCATAGACCTGGAAGACATTATGCTAAGTAAAATAAGTTACAAATACTGCATGATTCCTCTTATATGAAGCATCTAAAATAATCAAACATGTACTATAGAGGGAGACAATAGAATGGTAGTTACCCAGGGCTGTGAGGAAGAACATATGGGAGTTGTTCAATGGGTACAAAGTTATAGGTAAACAATATAAGCTAGTTCCAGAGATGTGCAGTACAACATAGTGTTTATAGTTAACAATAAGGTACTGTGTACTTAGAGTTGGGCATGGTGGCACATGCCTGTAGTCCCAGCTACTTAGGAGGCTGAGATAGGAGGATCACTTGAGCCCAGGAGTTCAAAACTAGATTGGACAACATAGAGAGATCCTGATTCAAAAAATATATATATCTCTTGTTGTGCGCTCTCCACACAAAAAAAAATAAAAATGAAAATAAAAATCACAAAGCGACACAAGGAAACTTTTGGAAGTGAGGGATATGTATATTGTCTTGGATGTAATGTTGGTAACAGAAATATATACATATGTCCAAACTCACCAAATTGTATACATTAATTACTTGCAGTTTGTTGTATACCAATTATATCTCAATAAAACTAGAAAAAAGAAATATATTTCAGTCAACGCTGACTGCCAAGTTACTGAACAAAGAGCAAAATATTTGCACCGAAGGGCATTTTATGTTATATAAACTCTAGATTGTAGATTATTTTTAGTCTTGAGGTTGTAAAATAGATTTTGACTTACTGAATGTCTTCTAATAAGGCATGTCTGCTTGGAAGAAAGGATAGCAATCACTGGGGCATCCAACATATGGTGGGAACCCAATGAAAGGTGAAAGCTGACACTTTGGAGGAAAGGTTGTTACTATTATCTGTGAACTCTCAACATTAATAAAGAAAATATCATTTTTATTTTGTTTTTCTTTTTCTATTTTTTTTAAGCCCTCATACATACGTGTTGTCAAGGTTGATCATTTTTTAAAGGAGATGGATGCAGTAGGGAGAAGAAGAAATGACTCGGTGACATAAGGCTAATAACCAGCTTTTATTCTTGTTTTGACTTGACTGTGTTTCTCTGCTATCCAGGCTATGCACTCAGTGAAATGTCTTTCACTGAGATATAAACTCCATGAGGGTAAATGCCATGTCTGGTTTGTTCAGGAGCATTACTCCAACATTGAGCACAGAACCAGGCACATAACTGACCTTCAATAAATATCTCCAGAAGTATATAAATGAACCATGCTGTTCAAAGATATTTTTTAAATGTAGTTTTCCTTGAAATTTTAAAGTAAAAATTTTGCCTTACACATATTATATATTTTGACCCAAAACATCTTAAGAAACAAGTTTATTTGTAGAGAACAAATCAGTGTAACTGGGATATCCATGACTTTAAATATTTGTCTTTTCTTTGTGTTAGAACCATCCAAATTCTTTACATTTAGCTGTTGAAATATACAATAGGCCAGGCATGGTGCCTCATGTCTATAATCCCAGCACTTTGGGAGGCTGAGGTGGGAGGATCACTTGAGGCCAGAAGTTCAAGACCAAACTGCCCAACATAGCAAGATCCCATCTCTATTTTAAAAAAAGAAGAAGAAATATACAACGGGTTATTGTAAACTATAGTCACCCTACTGATCTATCAAACACTGAGCCTTACGTCATCCATCAAACTGTATCTCCCAGCCATTTTCAACCAAAATGTTCAGATGATTTAAAGTGATCATTTATTAGGTCTGAATGATCTGCATAATGCCACAGGTTTTTATTTTTGTAGCCCCAGTATTGCTCTGAGATAGGCGCAAAGTGTTACTAAACACTTAAAAACAAAGCAGAATTTGGGAAGTAATTTTTTTATAAATATCTTCTAATTGCTTGTTGAAATTCTTTCTTCATGAGTCCTACATAAGTCATTCATTTATTCACTAATTCAACAAATATTTATTGATACTCCATTAGGTCCCAGATGCTGTGCTAGATACTGGGAATACAGTTGGTAGTTTTTAAAAAGTTAAATATATACCTATCACATGACCCAGCAATTTCACTTGTAGATATTTACCCAAAACAAGTGAAAATCTATATCCCAAAAAGACTTATGCATTCATGCTCTTGGCAATTTTATAATTTTATCAAGTTGTGCATGAATGTCCTTGACAACCTCCAGCAGAAAACTGGAAACAACCGAAATGTCCAAAAGGTGAAACAAATTGTGGTATATCCATAGAATACAACACAAGACAGCAATAAAAAGAAATGAACTATTGATGCATGTAACAAGATGTATAAATGTCAAAAACTTGCCAAATGAAAGAAGTCAGATACAAAACAATACATACAGTACATAATTTATTGTACCACTTACATGAAATTCTAAAACACTCAAAACTATGGTATGGCAAATTTATGTTATATATGTTTTACCACAATTTAAAATACGAAAAAAGTCTATAGTGATATTAATAAAAAGCAAACAAGTTGTTTCCTGGGGTCTAGAATTGACTGCAGAGGAACATGAAGAAAGTTTTTGGGGTGACAGAACTGTTCTATATCTTGATTATGGGATTGATTATATAGATGCATACACTTGTCAAAACTCATCGAAGTGTACACTTAAAATAGGTACATTTTATTGTATGTAAATTATACCTCAGTAAAGGTACTTGGTGAGGGGAGAGTTGAAAACCTACCAATGGGTACCATGCTCAGTGCCCAAGTGATGGGTTCAATTGTACACCAAACCTCAGCATCACACAATATATCCTTGTAAGAAACCTACACATGTACCCCCAAATCTAAAATAAAAGATGAATTTTTTAAAAAAAGAAATGCACTCTCAAGCCTTGAAAAGACATGGAAGAACCTTAAATGCATATCACTAAGTGAAAGGAGCCCATCTGGAAAGGCAACATACTATATGATTCCAACCATATGACATTCTGTAGAAGGCAAAACTGTGGAGGCAGTAAAAAGACCTGTGGTTTCCACAAGTCTAGGGGGCAGAAGGCAGGGATGAATAGGTGGGGCACAAGGGATATTTTAAGACAGTGAAACTATTCTGTACAATGCAGTGATGGTGGACACATGTCATGTCATTATGCATTTGTCAAAATCCATAGACTATAAGAGAGAAAAATGGGAACCCTAATGCAAGCTATGGATCTTGGCTAATAACTTATCTATACTAGTTCATAAACTATATAAAATGTACCCCACATTGCAAGATGCAAGATGCTAATCATAGAGGAGAAGCTGGGGTAGAGGAGGGGATACATGGGATTCTGTACTTTCTACTCAATTTTTATGTAAACCTAACACTTACCTAAAAAATAAAGTTATTTATTTATTTATTTTGAGTCAGAA
The DNA here is from genome assembly GCF_003255815.1 of Theropithecus gelada. Classification (NCBI taxonomy): domain Eukaryota; kingdom Metazoa; phylum Chordata; class Mammalia; order Primates; family Cercopithecidae; genus Theropithecus; species Theropithecus gelada. Next base: position 45,880,947 of record NC_037680.1, read on the forward strand.
TCTTGCCCTTTCGCCCAGGCTGGAGTGCAGTGACACGATCTCGGCTCTCTGCAACCTCTGTCTCCCAGGTTCAAAAGATTCTTGTGCCTCAGCCTCTCAAGTAGCTGGAATTACAGGCATGCACCACCATGCCTGACTAAATTTTTTTTATTATTTTTAGTAGAGACGGGGGTTTGCCATGTTGGCCAGGCTGGTCTTGAACTCCTGACCTGAAATGATCCACCCACCTCAGCCTCTCAAAGTGCTGGAATTACAGGCGTGAGCCACCTTACCCATAAAGTATATTAATTTTTTTAAGTATGTGAAAGTCAGTTATATGCATATTGATGAGTAATAGGTTGTCACTGTCTTTCCCCAGTCATTTCAAAAGTTCCACTCTGATGCCAGTATATTAATGTTGCTGCACAGCAAATTATCACAATCTTAGAAGTTTAAAATACACAAACGTATCACCTCACAGTTTTTGTGGGTCAGGAGTACAGACTGGGTCTCTGCTCAAGGTCTCAGCCAAAGTCAAGATTCAGCCAAGAATGTGATCTCATTAAACCCATTCAGGTTGCTGGCAGAATTCAGTTCCTTGTGGGTAAATGACTGGAGTTTCCGTTTTCTTGCAGTCTCTCAGCTCCTAGAGGCCACTCTCAGTTCCTAGCCATGTGACTCTCTCACAACATGGCTTCTATTTCATCAAAGCCAGCAGGAGACTCTCTTTTAAAGGCTCACCTTTTGATAAGCTCAGGCCAGCAAGGATAATCTCTCTTTTGACTACTTTAAAGGACGTTAATCACATCTGCAAAATTACTTCACCTGTCACAAAACATAACCTAATCAGAGGACTGATATTCTATCATATTCACAGATTCTTCTGCACTCAAGAAGAGGGGATTATATAAGGCATGTACACCAGGAAATCAAGAATCTTAGGTGCTATTTAGAATTCTGCCTACCACAGTAGGTCCTTTGGCCTCCAACAATCTGTATTCCTTCCAAAGGGGAAAAAACTTCCTCCCTCCTGAGGTTTCCCCCATCTTCTTACAGCATCAGCTCAAAATCCAAATTCTCATCATCTGAATTATCTATATCTGGTGAAGATGAGGCTGGGTGTGATCCATTAAGCTCAGTTCTTCAAAGTACAATTCCTTTCTGTGGACCTGTGAAACTAGAGACAAGTCTGCTCCCAACACTCCATCATACAATGGTGGGACTGACATAGAATAACAGTTACAGACATATCAATACAAAAATGGGGAAAGGGAATAAGGAAATGGAAGGTAAAAATGAGTCACTGGTGTATAACAATTCTGTCATTCATCTGGACAAATGTTGGATTTTTATTGATTAAGTTTTAAGATCTGGGAATAATCTTCCTTGACTTTCAACCTACGCTTTGGGCTCTTGGCTCCATTGTGAGTCATTCTTGCTTTTTCATGGAAGGTAGCACATGTTTGACTAAGCTTATCAGCCTGCTTCCTACCAACAGGATTTTGCTAGCTCTAAAAGCTCCTGCTTGCTCACAAGTTCCAAAGCCAATTCTCTGATTTGTCCTCCCCAAAAACAGGGTCTCTCTCTGTCACCCAGGCTGGATTGTGGTGGTGAAATCAATAGCTGACTGTAGCCTCAAAGTCCTGTGCTCAAGTGATCCTCCTGACTCAGCCTCCCAAGAACCTGGGACTACAGGTGCACACCAGTGCAACTGGCCCACATTTGTATTAGTGTTTTATTGCTCCAAATAACCACAGATTTAGCAGCTTAAAACAAAACAGTTATTATCTTATCATTTCTGTAGGCCAGAAGTCCAGGCGCGGCTTACCTGGGTTCTCTGCTTCAGGGTCTCACCAGGCTGCAATTCAGATATTTCCTAAGGCCACATACAGCCTCATCAGAAGCTCAACCTGGGAAAGATCCACTACCAAGCTCATTCAGATTGTTGGCAAATTTCAGTTCTTTGGACCTATAGGACGAAGGACAAATGTCTCTGGTACTAATTCATATCATAGCAGCTGGCTTCTTTTTATTTATTTATTTTTATTTTTATTTTTATTTTTTTGAGATGGAGTTTCACTCTTGTCACCCAGGCTGGAGTGCAATGGCGCAATCTCCACTCACTACAACCTTCACCTCCCGTGTTAAAGGAATTCTCCTGTCTCAGCCTCCTGAGTAGCTGGGATTACAGGCGCCTGCCACCACACCTGGCTAATTTTTGTATTTTTAGAGGAGACAGGGTTTCACCATGTTGGCCAGGCTGGTCTCGAACTCCTGACCTCAGGTGATCCGCCCACCTCTGCCTCCCAAAGTGCTGGGATTACAGGTGTGAGCCACAGTGCCCAGCCCAAGCAGAGATTTAAGAGACAAAGGGCAGGCCTATGCAGAGGTCTGGGGAAACAGTGTTCCAGGCAAAGAAAGGGGGCCCTCCAAAGTCTCTGAGCCCTGTCTGGCAAGAGAGCAGCCAGAAGTGAGGGTGGTTTGAGGTTGCAGAGGTGGGTAGGGCCACATTGAGCTAGGCCCAGGTAAGGAATTTGAAGTTTTAACTCTAAATTTCTTTTTTTTCCCTCATTCTAAAACCATCCCAGTAAACTTTATAAAAGTAATCAGGGAAGAAAGTGTGGGGGAGGGGACAAAAATAAACCAAACGTGCTGCCAATTGGGCATTACTCATGAGGTCAGCTTCCTCTCTGACCTCCTTGCCCACAGTTGTTTGGTGCCTATCGTCCTAACATCATGCAGACCCTGTCACAAGATCATAGTTCTCTTCGATGGCTCTGTAGAGAACAACTTGAACATTATGAAATACTAAGTTTTCCCTTTGAGATAGTCTTTCAGGTCCTGCATACCAATGAAACTACTGCCTCAGCTGGCCTGAAGGATCCCACTGATGCCAGCTGGTCTGAGGAACCCCATAAGAAACTGATTCAGCAAAGAATGCAGTTTCCCTATCCTCATGATTTCATCTCCCTTACTCCGACCAATCAACGACCCCAATTTTCCAGCCCCTCGCCCTGTGATCCTCTTAAAAACCTCAGCCCAGAACTCCTGGGAAGATGGATCTGAGGATCTCTTCCCACCTCTTTGCTAGGTGCCCTGCAATCATTTAACCCGTTCCCTGCTGCAAACTCTGCTGTCTTCGTGTAATGGGTTTGTTACTGCACAGCAGGCATACGAACCTGTTGATCCTGTATCTCTATCACCAGGATGGAGGGCAGAGGCACGATCAGAGCTCCCAGCAGCCTCCACCTCTTGGGCTCAAGAGATCCTCCTGCCTCAGCCTCCTGAGTAGTTGAGACTACAGGCGTGCACCACCACCCCTGGCTAATTTTGGGTTGGTTTTGTTTGTTTGTTTGTGTTCGTTGAGATGAAGTTTCGCTATGTTGCTCAGGCTAGTCTCGAATTCCTGGTCTCAAGTGATCCTCCAGCCTCGGCCTCCGAAAGTGCGGGAATTACAGGCAAAAGCCACCATGCCCGGCTAAAAACTGAAATCTCTTGACGGCGAAGAGAAATAAGAAGAGGGGTATAATGGCTAAAGGATGTCTGTTTGGAGGCAAGGAAGGTCGCCCAGAGGTCAGGCACGCGCCCCTCGGTGGACACAGCTGGGCTTCTCAGAGACTCCTAAACCTGCCTCGCATCTCAAATCGGCTTAAGTATGCGAAAGAGCTGGGCAACGCGCGCGCACTCTCGGGGAAGCTTGAGTCTCAGCGCCCGCCGTAGACGTCGTGACAGAGGCGGCCCGTTGCCGTGGAGCCAGAGAGACGCGGCTGGGCCTCCACCGCTGTGGAGACGGCCCGCCGCGGGCCTTGTTCGCCATGTCGGTACTGGATGCGCTTTGGGAGGACCGGGATGTCCGCTTCGACCTGTCCTCGCAGTGAGTCTCCAAGATTCCCTAGGGGTCTGCAACCCTGTAGAGGGCGCCGCAGTGCGCGTTAGGGACCCGCGGGCGGAGTCTGCAGCTCCGCACCTCGCGGCCCTGGCGAGGGTGGGAGGCTTGCGCCGGTAGTCCGCGCCTGGAGAGACCCCAGGCTGTTTGGGCCACTGTGGCCCTCCCGAGGCGGGCGCCGCGGCAAGAGCGCATCTGGATTACACAGTTTTGGTCCCATACGACCTCCGGTCCCCCATCCTGGCCTGCGGGACGGATCAGGAATGTGAACCTGAGCACGATCGGGGCCACGCGGCGCTTGGCGTCCCGTATACACCCACGTGAGCTTGGGATTTCAATTTCGTGGAAGGAGCGTAGGTCAGGAGCTCAGGAAACTAGGGTTCTAAAACTAGATGTGTAATATCGACACACAGTGTGGGCCCTTGGACAGAGGTCTTCATCATTCAAGCTAGAGTCCTCATGTCTGTAAAATAAGGGAGGTGGGAGTAGGCAGTCTTCAAAAATTCCTAACCACGCAAACGTTATGTCCTTGGTAAGCTTTCACTAGTTATTCATATAAATTACCAACAAGAAGGAGCCTTCTTCTGCAGCCTGTTCTTGGAAATTATCATACTTTAAATAGAAGCCCTGTTTTTGGAAAGTATCGTAAAGAGAAAGTGGATAAAAACCTCCTGCCCCAAAATCCAGGGCGGGAAATGCCGGTTGGCATTTCTAATACTAAGTGTTGAGAAACGCTAAAGCTAAGATTCCTGGATTAATTACATGAAGCTTCTTAGCTACTTCTTATAGCTCCTTATCATGGACCTCCCCTCCTTAGATGGAATCATTCCTTAGAATGGACCTCACCTCCTAAGATGGAAAAATGAAATATTGATACATTTCCCAGATTAAGTAGAGGCTAGATATCTAATGCTAACATGTTAGGCCTTTTAAGAAGAAGAAAGAGAAAGGAATTCGTAAAATTACAGACTATAGTAACATATTGCGCACATTCTATGACATTTTTAGGTTCTTAATCCAAACAAAAGTCCGTTTCGTTAACATTAGTAAACATTTATCAGTGCTTACTATGTGCTAGTTACTGTGCCGATAGCTAGAGACAGAAAATAATGGGAAATGATACTCATATCCCCCCATTCTCATGCAGAAGATACATATAGACAACTACTATGATAAATGTGGTAAGTACCATTCTGAAAAAAAAAAAGAACGAAAAACTGAGACTCATAGAAACAGAACAATTTATTCTGCCTGGTGAAGTCCTTGAAGAATAAATATTCATACTATTTGAGCTGGTCCCTGAAGAATGGGCAGAGCCTTGTCAGGGTACACAGGAGGCGAGTATTCCAGAAAAGAAAAAAAGAATTAAGCGTTAGAAGCAGAGTCTTGGAGCTGTGACCTCATTGGCTAAAGGCAGGGTCTGCTGCAGAGAGAGGTTGGAGGTACAAATAGAGAGATAAATTAGCCAGATTGTGACATTTTTAGCGCAGGATTTTGGACTTAACAACTTCTAGGCAGCGGGAGGATATAGAAGGCTTTTAAGCAGGGAAATGATATGGTCATATCTGTATTTTCAATAGGTAATTGAGTTGGCTCTATGAAGAGTGTATTAGAAGGCTCTTTTAGATAGTTTGGTAGGTTTTTGGACACTGTCGAATCTATTCTATCAGTCAGCAAGCTGCTCTTGTTTCCTTTTGTCACCTGTATCTATTTATCTATTTGCCAAGTTCCGAAGATGCTTTTCATACAGCTTTTTTTTTTTTTTTTTTTCCCTGAGATGGAGTCTCCCTCTTGCCCAGACTGGAGTGCAGTGGCATAATCTTGGCTCACTGCAACCTCTGCCTCCTGGGTTCAAGCGATTCTCCTGCCTCAGCCTCCTGAGTAGCTGGGACTACAGGTGCCTGCCACCATACCTGGCTAATTTTTTTTTTTTTTTTTTTTTGTATTTTTAGTAGAGACAGGGTTTCACCATATTGGCCAGGCTGGTCTCAAACTCCTGACCTCATGATCCACCCGCCTCGGCCTCCCAAAGTGCTGGAATTAGAGGCATGAACCACCGCACCCAGCCCATACAGCTCGTCTTTAAACATTCCTTCCATAATTTTCTGATGTCCTTTCCTCTACTCAGAAACCTCTGAAGGTTCTCTCCTGTCCACAGGATAAGGCCTAAATCTATCAGACTGGCATTCTGAGTTCTCCATAGTCTGGTTCCTCCTTAGTTATCCAACAGTATTTCTCTCACTACCTCCCAATATGGTCCTTCTTTCCTAGCTTGACTAGCCTTCTCCCACCTTCTCCCATGTCCTTACCATTTCTTATTCCTGGTCTTTAATCAGGACTCTCTTTTCTTTTCCTTTTATTTTTCAAAATTCAACACCTCCTGCCAATCTGGCTTACTCCAGATGGCCCTGATCACTCCAGGCCCCACTGATCTGCAGGTTCTTGAAGTTCTTGAAGACCTTATTTCTAAATACGTGAACATTTGGCACAGTATTATTTATGCTGTTAGCTGTTTTATGTACATATGTCTCTTTTCTCCCTAAATAGATTGTAAGCAGCTATAGTTGTAGCCGTAAAATTCAAACCTTTATATTCACCTTAGGCAAATGAAAACAAGACCTGGAGAAGTCCTTATTGATTGTTTAGATTCAATTGAAGACACCAAAGGAAACAATGGAGATAGAGGTGAGTATGTTTTTAAATGTATTTTATATTCCTGGTTTAATTTACAAATGTTGAATCATATTAGCTAGAGAATATATGAAACAGCATCATTTGTCAGTGTAATTGTGAGAAGGGGAGAGTTAAATTCACATAAGACTTTTCTCAGATTTAAACAGAAGAAAGGATAGGTATTAAACATGTAGTTTGGTCATTCAGTAAGTCCTGGTTCTAACATTATGTTTATCCAACGTAACTGTTAAAACTCAAGTAGACCTGTTTGCAAGGGGCATTAGTTCTGACCATTGGATCTGTCTTTCCAAAAAAAGGATATGGGGTAGTGAAATATAAGTAGGTCATAGCTGTAGTACCTGGAGCCATGCTTCCTTTTTAAAAATTCAGGAGTAATGCACCATCAATCACCTCTGGTTGTCACCTAGACATGGATATGTGGGGAGCGAATTTAGTCCTGCGCTGTGAAATCTATTTGTAGGTCAAGTACTAGAAAATCCTGTGAGACTTCTCTGACTGTCACCGAGGACCAGCGCAGCTGGACCCTAGAGCCCCAAGGTTGGCACTTTTAAAAGTCCAGCCTGCCCATAGCAGCTGTCTGGAGCCAGTGACCAGTAGGTCTTGGAAGCATCATTACTTCCAAGGAAAAAAAATAGAAGATGTGGAATGGCAGCTTAATGTATCCAGCATATGTTTTAGGGGGAGAAGTTTAGGAGGGAGGGATGTAAACCTCTTATTAGAAAGGGGTAGGTGGGGAAATAGAGCAGACTTCATTCAGGAAAGGAGGAATCAATAAATCATAGAGAAGGAACGGTAACCCTTATTGGCAGAACATGCTTACTGTAGCCCTTTGAGTGGCTGCTTGCTTCCTGAGACTTTCTTCTGATCTGCCTGGGGTGGCATGTAGGCAGCAGGCCCTGTTGTAAGCCTTTCTTCTCTGAGGGTGGTTCCCCTCAGAGACCTTATTTTTAAATGCATGAACTTTTGGTACAGTATTATTTATGCTGCTGGCTTTTATGTACATATGTCTCGAACTCCTGACTTCAAGTGATCCACCTAAAGCCTCCCAAAGTGCTGAGATTACAGGCATGAGCCACTGCTCCCGGCTAATGTACATATGTCTCTTAATAGAGACATATTAGATAGTAAATATGTCCCTAATAGATGGTAAGCAGGTATAGTGGTAGGTATAAAATTCAGACTTTTATATTCATTTTAGGCAAATGAAAATAAGACCTGGAGATTTTATTGATTGTTTAGATTCAGTTGAAGACACCAAAGGAAATAATGGAGATAGAGGTGAGGGTGGTTCCCCTCAGAGAAGAAAGGCTTACAAAGGGGCCTGCTGCCTACTTGCCACCACCTACAGGCAGATCCTTTTAGTGATTAGGGCCCATCCTTAAAGTAATGCTTAGATCATACTTCTGAAATGCTTCCTGGTGTCTGTCAGGCTCAGATAAGAGTGGAATATGAAGATCTAGCAGCAAACAAGAAGTCTTAGTTTGTGCTTTTGAGGGTGGAATAATAATCCCAGCTATCAAGATGGCTGTATTTTGACGAAATCTGAATTAACTTGAGAAAGCCAAGAGAAAGTCTCATACAGATTGGCAGGAACTCTTAATAGAACATTTTTCGATTCTTCAGATACTCATTGAGTGCAGAATCCTGTACTAATACTTTAGAGTAGGAAGGGCAGAAAGCTTCTCTGACCAGAAATCTCCAGTGCCTGAAATTCTACTATTAATAAAAATAGGCCAACTACACTGGCTCTTGCCTGTAATTCCAGTACTTTGGGAGGCCAAGATGGGAGGACTACTTAAGGCTAGGAGTTAGAGACCAGCCTGGGCAACATAACAAGACCCTGTCTCTACAGAAAATAAAAAGAATTAGACAGGTGTGGTGGCGTGCACCTGTGGCCCCAGCTACTGGGGAGGCTGAGGTGGGAGGATCACTTGAGCCCAGAAGGTTGAGGCTGCAGTAAGCCATGTTCATGCCACTGCACTCCAACCTGGGTGACAGTGCAAGACCCTGTCTCAAAATAAAAGTGGAAATAACTGTGTGTGTGTGTGTGTGCGTGTGTGTGTGTGTGTGTACGTATGTGTGTGTGTGTGCACCAGACCTCAAAAACCTTTAGAAATTTTACAGGAGTACGCAGTGCTTCTGATCGTTAAGGAGTTAAAAAATGGAAGGGGAATCCTGCCTTCTAGCCATCTCCTTCCCCTCCCTTTCGCAGTTTGAAAATGACCAAGTTAAGACATTGCCAAGTTCAAGAGCCCCCTATGTTAAAACTGTATCCCAGAAGATTAGCACATTTAATCCATTTTCAACTGTTAGTACCCTGACTTGAAATTATCCGATTAGCTTTGCACACTGCCCATAGCTCATAGCCCAGTTATAGAGATAAAATGTTGCTTAGGTGTAAAATGGCATAAGGAAAACATAAACAATGTATCTATGATCAGAAAGTCAGTTATAGAAATGAGTTTATAAAGGATTAAAATTTTGTATTAGCTCTCCTCTTCACGGCTCTGTGCCCTATTCTCCTGGAGGCCCAGTCTCTGTGGCCCTGTGACCTGCAGGTATTGGGAGATCCACAGCTAAAACGCCAGGACCCCCTGGAAGCCTAGAAATGGTCTTCAGACAATCAGTAATAACAAACTCCTCCAAGCTAAAGGAGGATGTTCGAACTCGTCACAAAGAAGCTAAAAACATTGAAGAAATGTTCAACAAATGCCTAACTGTAATAGACCGTGTAAAGAAGAGCTTCAGTGACCTGATGGAGCTGAAAACCATGACACGAGAAATACGTGATGCATATATAAGCTAGGCTGGTTCAACATTCGCAAATCAATAAACATAATCCAGCATATAAACAGAACCAAAGACAAGAACCACATGATTATCTCAATAGATGCAGAAAAGGCTTTTGACAAAATTCAACAGCCCTTCGTGCTAAAAACGCTCAATAAATTTGGTATTGATGGAACGTACCTCAAAATAATAAGAGCTATTTATGACAAACCCACAGCCAGTATCATACTGAATGGGCAAAAACTGGAAAAATTCCCTTTGAAAACTGGCACAAGACAGGGATGCCCTCTCTCACCACTCCTATTCAACAAAGTGTTGGAAGTTCTGGCTAGGGCAATCAGGCAAGAGAAAGAAATCAAGGGTATTCAGTTAGGGAAAGAAGAAGTCAAATTGTCCCTCTTTGCAGATGACATGATTGTATATTTAGAAAACCCCATTGTCTCAGCCCAAAATCTCCTTAAGCTGATAAGCAACTTCAGCAAAGTCTCAGCATACAAAATTAATGTGCAAAAATCACAAGCATTCTTATACACCAGTAACAGACAAACAGAGAGCCAAATCATGAATGAACTTCCATTTACAATTGCTTCAAAGAGAATAAAATACCTAGGAATCCAACTTACAAGGGATGCAAAGGACCTCTTCAAGGAGAACTACAAACCACTGCTCAGTGAAATAAAAGAAGACACAAACAAATGGAAGAACATACCATGCTCATGGATAGGAAGAATCAATATCGTGAAAATGGCCATACTGCCCAAGGTAATTTATAGATTCAATGCCATCCCCATCAAGCTACCAATGAGTTTCTTCACAGAATTGGAAAAAACTGCTTTAAAGTTCATATGGAACCAAAAAAGAGCCCGCATCTCCAAGACAATCCTAAGTCAAAAGAACAAAGCTGGAGGCATCACGCTACCTGACTTCAAACTATACTACAAGGCTACAGTAACCAAAACAGCATGGTACTGGTACCAAAACAGAGATGTAGACCAATGGAACAGAACAGAGTCCTCAGAAATAATACCGCACATCTACAGCCATCTGATCTTTGACAAACCTGAGAAACACAAGAAATGGGGAAAGGATTCCCTATTTAATAAATGGTGCTGGGAAAATTGGCTAGCCATAAGTAGAAAGCTGAAACTGGATCCTTTCCTTACTCCTTATACGAAAATTAATTCAAGATGGATTAGAGACTTAAATGTTAGACCTAATACCATAAAAATCCTAGAGGAAAACCTAGGTAGTACCATTCAGGACATAGGCATGGGCAAAGACTTCATGTCTAAAACACCAAAAGCAACGGCAGCAAAAGCCAAAATTGACAAATGGGATCTAATTAAACTAAAGAGCTTCTGCACAGCAAAAGAAACTACCATCAGAGTGAACAGGCAACCTACAGAATGGGAGAAAATGTTTGCAATCTACTCATCTGACAAAGGGCTAATATCCAGAACCTACAAAGAACTCAAACAAATTTACAAGAAAAAAACAAACAACCCCATCAAAAAGTGGGCAAAGGATATGAACAGACATTTCTCAAAAGAAGACATTCATACAGCCAACAGACACATGAAAAAATGCTCATCATCACTGGCCATCAGAGAAATGCAAATCAAAACCACAATGAGATACCATCTCACACCAGTTAGAATGGCGATCATTAAAAAGTCAGGAAACAACAGGTGCTGGAGAGGATGTGGAGAAATAGGAACACTTTTACACTGTTAGTGGGATTGTAAACTAGTTCAACCATTATGGAAAACAGTATGGCGATTCCTCAAGGATCTAGAACTAGATGTACCATATAACCCAGCCATCCCATTACTGGGTATATACCCAAAGGATTATAAATCATGCTGCTATAAAGACACATGCACACGTATGTTTATTGTGGCACTATTCACAATAGCAAAGACTTGGAATCAACCCAAATGTCCATCAGTGACAGACTGGATTAAGAAAATGTGGCACATATACACCATAGAATACTATGCAGCCATAAAAAAGGATGAGTTTGTGTCCTTTGTAGGGACATGGATGCAGCTGGAAACCATCATTCTTAGCAAACTATCACAAGAACAGAAAACCAAACACCGCATGTTCTCACTCATAGGTGGGAACTGAACAATGAGATCACTTGGACTCGGGAAGGGGAACATCACACACCGGGGCCTATCATGGGGAGGGGGGAGGAGGCAGGGATTGCATTGGGAGTTATACCTGATGTAAAAGACGAGTTGATGGGTGCTGACGAGTTGATGGCTGCAGCACACCAACATGGCACAAGTATACATATGTAACAAACCTGCACGTTATGCACATGTACTCTAGAACTTAAAGTATAATAATAAAAAAAAGAAAAAAAGAAAAAAATATATTGTATTAAAAGGCTGTGTGAGAATAAAAGGGACAGCCATATTTCAGTGTTTGGGAGATTAGCAGAAACAGGGACAACTATATTTTGGTGTTAGGCAGGATAGAGAGGAAAGTCCATGTCTGGAACACTGGGTTTGGAGCTGTAGGCTGGGGTTCTTCAGAAGAAAAGAGGTAGCATTAAAAATCCTAGAGGTTGTAGGAGATATACCAAGAGCAAAGAAAAAGGCAAACAGAGGTGGTTGGTGGTTTTATATGGCAAACCCTTCCCACTCCAAAATTTCTCCTGGGACTGACATAAAAATGTAAAAGAATCCATAGATGTCCTGGGCCCATAGCACATTTGTAGAGATAAAATGTTGCCTAGGTAAAATGGCATAAGGAAAACTGGTGTATCTATATTAAAAAAAAAAAAAGTAAAAAATGAGTTTGCAAAGGATTATTTTTTAAATAGCTGTTATTTGGGGAATGTTTATTGACAGTCACTGTTCTGAATCTTTTATATAAATGTAATCTCATTTAACAATAATGAAAACAGTAAAACAAAAAATTTAAAGTAGATGCAGTCATATTTATTTTCAAATGAGGAAACTGAGGAATAGAGAGGTTAGTTTACTTTTCCAAGGTCACGTAGCTGGGTGATGAACCTAACTGCCTACATTGATTCCTAAACTGGTAGGGTCATTATTCTCTTCTCAAAAATTTTTAGTCCTGCCTAATTCCAATCCTAAACCTCACCCCCAACTCTACTGCCTCCATTCCTAATAGATCTAAGTCTGAACTTATTTGTCTAGCATTGAAGAACTTCTAGTATGTCCAAAAACAACTTTTATCACCTGTGCTGCTGTCTTCCATTTGTCCATCCAGGTCCAGCATTCCTCTCCACGCTTTTCCCCTTGCCCTGGAAAGATAACTGGTATAGAGTACATCTAAGGGTTCCTTGTACACTCTTGCTTCCAGTTGAAAGAGCCGTGGCAGAAGATCAAAAGGAGGCAGGAGTATGAGGTCTGGGTATTTATTGCCCTGGTTCCTTCCCAATGAAGGGCTAGCTGTGTTTTTCCTCTCAAAGCAGTCAGCTCCATAGGACTCTTGTTTCTTCCAGATTTCATGAACTGCTGCTCCTTCTTTTGCAAATAAACCTCAGTTATCCTAACTTGAGTGTGCCATCTGTTTTCCACTGGACCAATAACTGAAGGATACTATATACCTAGTCTTCTATGATCTTGTGTGAACTTTATAATCCAGCTATGCTGGGTTACTTATTGTTTGTCAAACATATTCTGTAATTTTCCACAATCTCCCTTGAGAATGTGTTCATCTTTTTTAGAGCCACATTTGCTATCCAGTTTCACTCAAGTATTCATACACACCTAGTTTCTCTGATTTTAGACATTGTAGAGGTTTTCAGAAATAGTATAATCTGGCTGGCTGTAGATTACTCATAAAAAGAATTTTATGATTGTAATTTGTTGGTGAAATAATGTGTTTAAACAAAGTGAGTCTTATTTCAGAATATCTCAAAGCTATGATAATATGCTAATTGTATTGTACATCTCTAATACACCTAGTATGCCATTCTCAAATTTATTGTTTTTTTCTTGGAGCATCAGTAAGGGATCACTATTGTACAGGACACATTTTGAGAAATGAAGTGTCTAACTTTGTATTTCAGTGTATGAACATCAGTCTGATGCTAAGATCAAAAAGTGTAAAACCTTAAATAGACTTCAGCCTGACCATAACTTCTTAGGAACAAAATAGTTTGCTCACAGCAAAATTATGTGTATAAATATATGGTTCATTTAAATGAGAACTGCTAAGAAAGTACTCATATAGCAAGGATTAGCGTGTGTGTGAGAGTTCTTTGAAAAGTGTGATTTCAGTGAATAGCTGTGTAATTATCCTATATTCATTCTCGGTTGTACACATATGACTTGCTGGGACCCAGAACAGCTTCTACCAAGACAAAAAAACTAGTACACAATTCTTTCCTCAGTCAGTTTGAGTTAGAGCAAAGCTATTGTCAGAGAACATCTGTATCCCTTATATAACTGTCAAATTTTGTTTCTCTGGGATTCTGAATCATATATTGTATACCTTATATAGGTTGGATATGCACAATATTTTCAGTTAATAAATATATGAAAAATATCTGAGTGTTGCTTCTGGTACTGGGCCAGAAGTTCCATAACCACCTCATTCAGTGCTGCAAAAATGAGTTCTTATTTAAGTTAACCTATTTTTTGTCTGTGTGCTTTTAGGTAGACTCTTGGTAACAAATTTAAGAATTCTCTGGCACTCTTTGGCATTATCAAGAGTCAATGTTTGTAAGTATCTTTGTTAGATAAGTCTGAAGAAAAAAAATCCTTTGTCAGGTGAATTTGCATGGTGCCTTTGATACCAAAGAAGTATGTAGAAATCTTAAGTTAATAAAAATACAAAACCTTCAGAAATCCTAGCCATCATAATGCAAACAAAATTATCCATTATTATTTTGGTTTGTCCATTTTGTGTCTTGGACATATGTGAGATTAGGCCTTTAACCTTGGTTCTTGTTTTTTGATTATTTTTGAGAACATGCTATCCCTTGTTTTGATTAATCCCAAAGGAAGAAGCTCTAATAAAAGTATAAGCTTTTCACTGTGTTAAATTTTGTTTCGCTTATTTTTTAAAAGTATTTTAGATTATCCAGCTAGACTTGCTCTTTTTTAGTAGTAGTGCTAAAACTTTCAGTAAAGAATGCTGCAGAGGCTTTAGGGATGAAGACTTCCTTTTTCCTGTGTTATATTTTTGTGTGTTCAAAGAGACAGAATTGACCCTCTAGTTTTTTTAATTATTTAAATTTATAGTTATTTCTGTAAAACTTTTAAAAGTTTATTTCTATATATGTTTAATTTTTTAAACTGTTAAAAGTTCTGTATATACCTATTTTTTTTTAGAAAAGTATTTTTTCTCAGTGTGCCGTATCATGCTCTTTACATTCTTTACTTTTGGATTTTAGCTGTCGGTTACAATTGCATATTGAATATTACAACAAGGACTGCTAACTCTGTAAGTCTAAAAAATCTTACTGAAATATATATATATTAAAGAAACTAGATATTTGAGGTCGATGTTTGTTTTCACTATAAAGGAGAAATTGCTCTTAAAATCTGAACTTTTAAATAAATTTGTCCTTACAGAAATTACGAGGCCAAACTGAAGCTCTTTATATACTAACAAAATGTAACAGTACTCGTTTTGAATTTATATTTACAAATTTGGTTCCTGGAAGCCCTAGACTTTTTACTTCTGTGATGGCAGTACACAGGTATAGTAATACTTTATGGATTATTGAATATTTTTAGTTTATGGTTTTAGACTGCAACAGTCCCCAACCTTTTTGGCACCAGGGACCAGTTTCATGGAAGACAGTTTTTCCACGGATTGGGTGAGGGTATAGTTTCGAGATGATTCAAGTGTATTACATTTATTGTACTTTATTTATATCATTATTATGTATTCACCATAATGTAGAATCAGTGGGAGCCCTAAGCTTGTTTTCCTGCAACTAGATGGTCCCATCTGGGGTGATGGGAGACAGTGACAGATCATCAGGCATTAGATTCTCATAAGGAGGGCACAGTCTAGATCCCTCGCATGTGCAGTTCACAGTAGGGTTCGCATTCCTATGAAAATCTAATGCCACAGCTGATCTGACAGGAGGCAGAGCTCAGCTTTCCTTGTTCACTCACCCCCTAACCACTCACCTCCTGTTGGTTCCTAACAGGCCACTGACCAGTACCCCTCTATCGGTGGCCCGGGGGTTCGGGACCCCTGTTGTAGAGAATAAAGCTTACAAGTGTGGTACTATCTTCCTCCAAGCTCTGTTGTAAACATCAGAAAGATATTGAGAAGAACATGTTTTATTATCATTTAATAAACACTTTGAAGGTATTTATAAAACACATAAAACTACTGAAGATTCATTAAAAACTTCTACCGGATTAAATTAGCTACCAAGGTAGGTAAAGTGAAATAAAGAATTCATTCAATATAGCTAAACAAGTTGCATAATTAATTACTTTAAAAGATTATTTTTCTAGTAGGTAGAAGGCATGTTTGAGTGTTTTCCCTGAAGAGTTTTATTGGTATTTTGGTTTGTTTTAGGTTAGTAGCCTTTTTTTTTTTTTAATAGAGGTAGTGTCCTGCTTTGTCACCCAGGCTGGAGTATAGTGGTGCAACCATAACTCACTGAAGCCTCAAACTCCTGAGCTCAAACGATCTTCCTGCCCTAGCCTCCTGAGTAGCTAGAACTACAGGTGTGCACCACCCTGTTCTGCCAGTTTTTTAAATGTTTTTCTAAAGCCGGACGTGGTGGCACATGCCCGTAATCCCACCACTTTGGGAGGCTCAGGTGGGTGGATCATTTGACTTCAGGAGTTCAAGACCAGCCTCACCAATGTGGTGAAACCCTGCCTCTACTAAAAATACAAAAAAATTAGCTGGGCATGGTGGTGCATGCCTGTAATCCCAGCTACTCAGGAGGCTGAGGCAGGAAAATCACTTGAACCAGGGAGATGGAGGTTGCCGTGAGTTGAGATCACTGCACTGCACTCCAGCCTAGGCAACAGAGCGAGACTCTGTCTCAAAAAAAGAAAAAAAAATTTTTTTTGTAGAGACCGGGTCTCACTTTGTTGTCTAGGCTGGTTTCCAACTCCTGGGCTCAAGTGATTCTCCTGCCTTGGCCTACCAGAGTGCTGGGATTACACATGTGAGCCACTTCACCCAGTCTGTTTTGTTTTTATATTTTTTCTTCTTGTTGTTTGCTAAATTATTTTTACTACCTCGGCTTTTTTTCTTTTTTAAACCAGCCCTAAGTGCTATGATTTTTTTTTTAAGCTTTGCTAAGATGACAGGATATACACACATATGTATGTGTATATATGTGTGTATATAATTGTGTATGTATGTGTATATATGTGTGTATTTGTTTAATTTGTATTTGCCAGTGAAGTTGACATTTTTCATATATTTTATGTATTTTTTGGCTTCTTATAAATTTCTTAATTATGCCCTTAGCTGTCATATATATTGCAAATATTATTTTTAGTTTCCTAGTTTATTTGATTTTTAATTTTATTGATGTTTTGATCTATATAATAGTTTAATTTTTAATTAAGATATAATTCACATAAAATTTTACATAAAATTTACAATTTTAAAGTACACAGTTTGATAGTTTTAGTATATTCACAGTACTGTTCAACTATTGCCAAGATCCAATTCCAGAATATTATCATCACTCCCAAAATATACCCCTTACCCATAGCAGTCATTCCCCATTCCCTCCCCTCCACAGCCCCTGACAACCTCTAATTTATTTTGTGTCTCTATAGATTTGCCTATTCTGGAAATTTCATTTACATGGAATCATATAACATGTGGCCTTTTATGTCTGACCTCTTTCACTTACACAGTGTGTTCAAGGTCCATCCATGTTGTAGCATGTATCAGTAATTCATTCCTTTTTGTAGCTAAAGAATATTCCATTGTATGGGCATACCACATTTTGTTTATCTGTTCATGAGTTGATGGACATTTGGGTTTTTTACTTTTTAGTAAAAATAAAATAATGTTACTATGAATAATGTTACTATGAACATTTGTGTATAAGTTTTGTGTCAACGTATGTTTTCAGTTCTCTTGGGCATATACCTAAACCTTAGCTCTTTATTTCACTTAAAGAAGTACTGTGAAATGAAAAGTTCTAAATGGAATATGAAGGGAACAGAAGCTGCTTGTCTTTAATAGTATTAAAAACACTATGTGCTTCTCCAAAAAAATAATTTATAGCATAAATAGTTTCCATTTCTTCCACTGGTTAAGTATTGATGATAACAGCACTAAAGAAAATTAAGATTTACAAGCAGAGTGCTAAAATTCTGCTCTTTCACAATTTATATATTAGAAGATTAATTAAAATAAAAATTAGAAGTTCAACATTGAATATATGAATCTGTTGTTATTAAGGCTAAGAAAACTTTACTTTTGTTAAATAGGTAACTTAGCCTGTTTATGTGAAATATTAAAATTAATCAAAAGTTAATCAGGGTTTCTGTATTTATTATCAATAGACATTGAAAAAATTATAGGGATTTAATTCTCTTTCTCTCCCTCCCCCTCTCCTTTTTCCTCCCTCTTTCTCCCCCTCTCTCTCCCCGTTCTTCTCTTCCTCCTTCCCCCTTCTCCCTTTAGGGTCCCTTTTGGAATCAGTACAGATTCATTCTAGTTTTCTGTATGGAGGTAGATATGAGCATGTTTTCAGGTTGCAGTGAGAAAAAGTAATTGTTTGGTTTTTGTTTTTGTTTTTGTTTTGAGACAGTGTCTCACTCTGTGGCCCAGGCTGGAGTGCAGTGGCGCAATCTCAGCTCACTGCAACATCTGCCTCCTGGTTTCAAGCAATTCTTCTGCCTCAGCCTCCCAAATATATGGGACTACAAGTGCGCACCACCACGCCTGGCTAATTTTTGTATTTTCAGTAGAGACAGGGTTTCACCATGTTGGCCAGGCTGTTCTCAAACTCTTTATTTCAAGTGATCTGCCCAGCTCGGCCTCCCCAAGTGCTAGGATTACAGGTATGAACCACTGTGCCTGGCTGAGAAAAAGTATTAATAATTGGATGCCTGTTTATGTCCTTTGAAAAACAAGGAAATGAAGAAAAGGTAGCATTTTGATAGAAAAAGCAATTTCCATATGTATTGAAAAATAGGGGCCAGGTGCGGTGGCTCATGCCTATAATCCCAGCATTTTGGGAGGCTGAGGTGGGCAGATCACGAGGTCAAGAGATCGAGACCATCCTAGCCAACATGGTGAAACCCCGTCTCTACTAAAAATACAAAAATTAGCCTGGCGTGGTGGCATGCACCTGTCGTCCCAGCTACTCGGGAGGCTGAGGCAGGAGAATCACTTGAACCTGGAAGGCAGAGGTTGCAGTGAGCCAAGATTGTACCACTGCACTCCAGCCTGATGACAGAGTGAGACTCCATCTCAAAAAAAAAAAAAAAAAAATTGGTTATTGAGATAAAATATGTAAATAATACACTAAAATGACAAATTCTACAAAAAACTGTAATTGCCAGACCTTATTAAAAAGAAAAATATAGCTGGGTGCAGTGGCACATGCCTATAGTCCTAGCTACTCTGGAAGCTGAGCCAGGAGTATCACTTGAGCCCAGGAGTTTGTGCCTGGCTTGGGCAAGGTATTGAGACTTTGTCTCTATAAAAACAATTTTTAAAAAATAAAAATATTAAATTTATCATAATTATTTGAGTAATGTTCATAAATATTAACAACTGTATATTTTAGTAAGTAAGTAAACATAACCCAAGAAAATCACATTTTCAGTTCAGATTGTCTTTTGTTTGTTCTTTTTCACAGAGCGTATGAAACTTCTAAAATGTATCGTGATTTTAAATTAAGAAGTGCACTAATTCAGAACAAGCAACTAAGACTGTTACCACAAGAACATGTATATGATAAAATAAATGGAGTATGGAATTTATCCAGTGATCAGGTACTGTGTAAAGAACTCGTGAACCTTTTGGGAGAGTGTTTTGGTAATCATTTTTCCATTCATCGTTGGATTTACGTAGTCAGTTCTAATTGTTAAAATTAGCATTATAGGAAAGCATATTATTTTTTGATAAGTACAAGTTAGGTTGACAATAACATCCCTATTTTCAATTCAGTACAATGAAATACCTGATAATCCTGGAATATCTCCTTAATTAATGAATCAAAAACTCCTGGTGCTATGCTAGGTGGTAAAATCTAACTGTGGAACAGAGTAACTCCACTCCTACCCTTATAAAGAATACAATCTAATGTGGATTGTTGGGGGCTGTTACGTATGTTTTGTTTCTCTCTCTTGCCACAACTCCTTTGCCTTAACCTGTCCAAGGTTTTGATTGATAATTTTAGTAAGGTCTAACATTTAGGCACTGTGCTAAGGGATTGATTTACATGGGATATTTAATCAGATCTCCATTTTACATTTGACAAAATACATCAAGAAGAAATTTCCCTGTGGTCAGACAGTTGGTAGGTACTAATGGTTTAATGATTAGGCAGCCTGACTCCAGAGTCCAGGCTGTCAGTCATCTAATTGTACTGCCATCGATGAATGATGAAGTCATTGATACTCAACTTTGGTATTTCTTGCTGCTGTAAAAATAAGTTATTCTGGTGATTAGAAAATTAAGAATAGGTATCCAAAAAAATGATCATTTCTGTATCTCATTGCTGTCTTTTACAGGGCAATTTAGGAACCTTTTTTATTACCAATGTGAGAATTGTATGGCATGCAAATATGAATGACAGTTTTAATGTCAGTATACCATATCTGCAAATTGTAAGTACATACATTTTGATGACCTTATTTTAACATAAAATAAATATTTTTGTTCAATAGTTAATTGGACTTTTAGGATTAGAGGAGTTCTCTCTTCCTTTTTTAAGTGGTAGCAGTTATTAGCTGAGGGCATATTTTAAAGATGTTGATAATTTACTATGAAATATTTCAATGTAGAAAAGATCCAATTGTACTATATTCCAGAGAAGCAGCACCATTATCAACTTGCTATTAGAAGAGAAATATACTGGATTCTAAAAATTTAAATAGTTATACAGAGTAAGGTGTCTTAGATTCCATCCAGAGGGCTTTAATTATTAAAGTTTTCTGTAACTTTTTCATGAGGCAGGTATGTGGTGCTTCCTTGGCATAGCTTTAGCACACTGATCCACAGTTTTTCTTGGCTCTCTTGTCACTTTCTGCTCTAAAGCTTTTAAAAGCCAGAAGGAATTTATTAATTCTGCAAATGAACTGCTTTCATTGTATTTAGATACAGAATGTAATACAAGCTGGATTCATACCACAGATTTAGTGAAAGGAATCAAGATCATTTTTTGTGATAATACTTTCAGCTTAAGTTCAGTTAAAACTGTTAAAATCAGGCCAGGCGCGGTGGCTCAAGCCTGTAATCCCAGCACTTTGGGAGGCCGAGACGGGCGGATCACGAGGTCAGGAGATCGAGACCATCCTGGCTAACACGGTGAAACCCCGTCTCTACTAAAAAATACAAAAACTAGCCGGGCGAGGTGGCAGGCGCCTGTAGTCCCAGCTACTCGGGAGGCTGAGGCAGGAGAATGGCGGGAACCCGGGAGGCGGAGCTTGCAGTGAGCTGAGATCAGGCCACTGCACTCCAGCCTGGGCAACAGAGCGAGACTCCGTCTCAAAAAAAAAAAAAAACTGTTAAAATCAGGCTGAGCTTGGCAGCTCATTCCTGTAATCTCAGTACTTTGAGAGGCTGAGGCGGGAGGATTGCTCGAGGTCAGGAGTTCGAGACCAGCATGAGCAACATAGCTAGACCCCTTCTCTATTTTTTTTAAAAAAACAAAACTATTAAAATTCAAAATGAGAACTGACTATATCTGAGACCAGTTTGTTTTGGGAGTAGGTAAAGATAGTTCTTTGTACTCTGCTGCTGCTATGACAAATAAGTGACTCAGTGAAACAAACTGTAAACTGCAATCCACTAAATAATTTCATTTTATATGAAGAAACTACTTACAGAATTCTAGAACAAATTAGATGGAACATAAAAATAGTTAATGAAAATCTCATGAGGTTATCCTGTGATAATTGCCCTTATTGTAGGATATATAGTCTTAAGACTAAAGAGTTTTATTAATATTTATTGAGTAGACAGAATGTATGTGATACCTGGAAAATACCATTTTTAAGAAAAGAATTCCTGGCCCATGAGAAGAATAATTCTTTACAAAATATTCCCAACCCTATCTTTGGCTAAATTATTTGATTTCTGAGTTTCTTTAAAATTTCTGATAATTCATTCATTTTTATGCCAAATTTTGAATACCTACTCTGTGCCAGGTGCTAGAGACACAATCATGAAAATCATGAACCAGTATACAGTTCCTGCCATCAAGGGGCTTTCAGTCTGATGGAGAAAAGCAACATATTAAACAGAAAGCCATAGAATCTCATAGGAAGAAAATTATTTCTTGCTATCAAAAGAAACATAAGAATTTATAATCAAGGCTGGGACAATGTAACAAAATCTACATAGGTATTTGACAAATTGGTGTTTGTATTGCTATTGCTTTTTTATATTGCATTAACGTGTTACAGCTTGCCTAACCTAACTTCTATTACACTGAATAATTACTGAGTAGTAAACAACCTTGTGCTTTCTGTTCTTTTTGTTATTTAAGAATAGAATTGCCAAATATGGCCTCTGGAATGAATTCAAGTGGCCCAAACAACTTGCAATCTGATATCATCACAGTCTGTCACTGCAGCAGACAGTCTAACTTCAGCTCTACACCTCAGCCATTACCCTGACCCTACTCCTATAGATATTTATATCAGCTTCTTGCCAGTTTCTGTCTTACCAGCCTGTGTCACCCACAGACACCTAGTTAGATTACTTATTGAAAGCCAGAATGCCAGTGTTCTGTGATTCTTTTTTTCTTTTTATAGACAGGGGTCTCACTCTGTTACCCAGGCTAGAGTATAGTGGCATGGTCTTGGCTCACTGCAACCGCCACCTCCCAGGTTCAGGTGATCCTCTCACCTCAGCCTCCCGAACAGCTGGGATCACAGGCGTGCACTGCCATACCTGGCTAATTTTTTTGTAATTTTTGTAGAGACGAGGTTTCACCATGTTTCCCAGGCTGGTCTCAAACTCCTGGACTTAAGCAGTCTGCCCACCTCAGCCTCCCAAAGTGCTGGGATTACAGGCATGAGCCACCGCCCCTAGCCAGTGTTCTGTGATTCTTAACTGGGATTGTATATACTCTTGGTGGGGTGTAAAGTAGCCCAGGTGAAAGGCCAGGTTTTCATAACAATTATCATCAAAGCCTTTCTTCTTTTTCTCAGTCTGTTTCTCAAAGTTACCTGTCTGTCTAGAAGCATGGCATCCCATCATCACCTGCCAGATTACCCTTCTCTGGGCTTTCGGTCTCCTGGTCATAGTGTTAGGTCCTCCATGGTTCTCCCGTACCCTGCCAGCAGGTACATTTTCTGTCACTTCTACAGGCCCTACCTGCCATTCTGCATCTACTCTCCCCTTCTCCCAGGCCACTGGTGTCACCGCCTATCTTCCGCTAACCAAGCTTAGTCCTCACATCACATTTACCAGTTGATGCTAATGACACTTTGATCTAGCCCAACCTTCCTTGATGTCTAGTGATAAATATTCAAACTTTTTTTTATTTTGTTTTTTTTTTTTTTTTTTTTTGAGACGGAGTCTCGCTCTGTGGCCCAGGCTGGAGTGCAGTGGCCGGATCTCAGCTCACTGCAAGCTCCGCCTCCTGGGTTTACGCCATTCTCCTGCCTCAGCCTCCCGAGTAGCTGGGACTACAGGTGCCCGCCACCTCGCCCGGCTAGTTTTTTGTATTTTTTTTAGTAGAGACGGGGTTTCACCGTGTTAGCCAGGATGGTCTCGATCTCCTGACCTCGTGATCCGCCCGTCTCGGCCTCCCAAAGTGCTGGGATTACAGGCTTGAGCCACCGCGCCCGGCCTCAAACTTTTTTTTAAAACTTAAATAGAATGGAGGTTCTTTTAAGAATGTAGCCACCTATGATGGAAGAAACAGAAGGCACATGTGACTTTAACAAACTAATCTAGCCTTAGGAGCTACAAAAGACACTGGCTTACCAAAACTGAAAGATTCCTAGCCTTTTGTTTAAAAGTTCAGACTGGGCACCGTGGCTTATGCCTATAACCCCAGCACTTCGGGAGACTGAGAAAGAAGGATTGCTTGGCCGGGTGCGGTGGCTCAAGCCTATAATCCCAGCACTTTGGGAGGCCAAGACGGGTGGATCACGAGGTCAGGAGATCGAGACCATCCTGGCTAACACAGTGAAACCTCGTCTCTACTAAAAAAATACAAAAAAAAACTAGCCGGGCGAGGTGGCGGGCAACTGTAGTCCCAGCTACTTGGGAGGCGGAGGCAGGAGAATGGCGTAAACCCGGGAGGCGGAGCTTGCAGTGAGCTGAGATCCGGCTACTGCACTCCAGCCTGGGCGACAGAGCAAGACTCCGTCTCAAAAAAAAAAAAAAAAAAAAAAAAAAGGATTGCTTGAAGCCAGGAGTTCCAGACCAGCCTGGGCAGTGTAGTGAGACCCCTATCTCTACAAAAAATTAAAAAGTAGCTGGGCATGGTGGCACATGCCTGTAGTCCTAGCTAATCAGGAGGCTGAGGTAGGAGGAGGATCCCTCAGCCCAGGAGTTTGAGGCTGTGGTATGCTATGATCACACCGTTGCACTCTGCCCTGGGTGGCTGAATGAGACCTAATTAATTTTATTGTCTCTAATTTTTAAAAATGTTCACTCCCTGGAAGTGAGAAATATTTGAGTCAGGGAATTTTGTGCCTATTTCAGAGATGTCTTTCTTGTGTTGCCTCTTAAAAGTTTGCCACCTATTTTCAGTCTTGTTTCTTTTATTTGATCTCTGCGGGAGCTTAATGAAGGAAGGAGGAGGATTCTGTTCTTTAGATTATGAAAAGTAAATACTGTGTAAAGTTTAAAAACTGAGTTAAAGAGTCACTATTCAATTAATAAAAACTTGCATGTTTTTCTTTTTCATTTTGTATCTAGCGTTCAATAAAGATTAGAGATTCAAAATTTGGTTTAGCTCTTGTCATAGAAAGCTCTCAGCAGGTAAGATCTTGTTTATTTTTATTAATCTTTGATTTTTAAAACTATGTGACAGTCTAGATTTTTAGTTTTATTTGTATAGTAATCAGTTTACATCTGAGAAGAATATTAGCTTTAATATGAAGTTATATATGAAGTGTTTGAAGTCATACAGAAATTGTCCCCAGAGGAAGAATCCTGCTTATGCTTTTTTGTTGGACAGACATGATCATTTGTGATCATCACTTATTAATGACAGAATCAAATCATTGTGCTGAGGGCTTTTCATGCATTATCTCAATCTTTACACAACCCTATGATACAGCTACTATTTCTCCTCCATTTTATAGTCAAGGAAACTGAGGCTTTGAGAAGTTAGGAACCTTACCCATGATCTCACAGCTAGTAAGTGATGGGGCTAAGCTGTGATCTCAAGTCTGACTGATTTACCAAGACTGTCTTTGAGAAACACAAACATATATTTGTGTACACACACGATTTGAGGTCTTACATTCTCACACACACATTATATGCTATTTATAACCTGCTGTGCTCCATTATGCCAGGTTTTTGCAGAAATGCATTTAAATAAAACATGCTGGTCTCATGGTAGTAGTTTTGACTGGCTAAAATTTTAAATACACTTTTTTAAAGTGATTTATAAAATTACTTATCTACCTTCTAAATTTAAACATAAATGTCTGCTTATTCCTTTCCCCTGGCCTACAGCTGCCATTTATTGAGTATTTACTCTGTTCCAAGAACTGTACCAAATGTCACATATATGTTTCTCTTATTTAATATGACAACTTGATAACCATTTTATGGTTAGAAAATTGAGGCTTAGAAAGGTTAAGGAAAGTTTCTAAGTATCCTACAGCTAGTGAATTAGTGGTAGAACCAGAATTTGAACATAAAAGCATGTGCTCTTAACCCAGAACATATACTCTCATCTATTACGGTATGCTACTTAGTTTTTTAACACTCCTCTCAAAACACTGTATCATGGCCCAGTTTCTTTCCTAATTCTTCAAGGAGATAGCCTCAGATGGCCCGTTTCCTTTCTTCTTTTCATGTAGTCTGTTCCTTTTCAAGGCCTAATTCAAGAAAAACATAGTTCCCTTGGCCTTCACAATCTACAGTGTATTTTTTAAATCTTGAAAGGTTACCTTTGATATTTCAGATGAACTTATATTTGGATATACTTCAAAATAAGCCTGCATTGGGGGAGGAGGGGTTCAGGTGAGAGCGAGGTTACAGATGAAACAGAGTTGGCCACGTGTTGCTGCTTCTTGAAGCTGGCTGATGGCTCCGTGGAGGCTCCCTTGTGCTCTTCTGTTTTTGTATATGTTTGAAATTTTTCGTAATAAAAAGTTTAATTGAAAAAAATGAACTTATGTATTATGCTCTAAAATAAGGACAATTTGAGCTATAATTTATCTTATACTATGAATACTGTTCTTCAGACTTGTTGGGTTTTTTATTATTATTTTATCTTGTAGAGTGGTGGATATGTTCTTGGCTTTAAAATAGATCCTGTAGAAAAACTACAAGAATCAGTTAAGGAAATCAATTCACTTCACAAAGTCTATTCTGCCAGTCCCATATTTGGAGTTGATTATGAGATGGAAGAAAAGGTAATTTGTTGAGTATGTGAAATAAAGTTTGCATTGCTTTTATGCAATCTATAAAATTCAGATGTAAATACTACTGTGCACATGTTGAACTGTGTTTAAAATGGTGAATATACAAATTCTGCCAAAGTGGGCACAGCTCCTGGATTATCACTAATTGGTACCTACCACCTGTCTTCTAGTTGGCTGCTTCATCATTCATTCCTGCCCTCGATACCTGCCCTTGAAGGTGGGCAGCCACCTAAGTAAATTTCCATGTGCAATGCTCCTCTGATACAGACAGACTTGAGTCTCTCACTCTGTCAGATTTTTATTTTACGTCAGCCCCCTGTGAGCATGGACAAACCTTACAGGCCTCATGAATACCATCTTCTTCCTTAGTACTCCACAATATAGCAACTCCAGGAGCAGGCTACATCAACACGGCCTGCATCCATTCCTGTTGATCCATACTTCTGCCATATCAGTTATGAAATATTTTGCATATCCTGCCCACATGTCTGCTCTTTGTCTTCTTCATGATTTCTTTCCCGGTTGCTGCTAGTATTCCCTGCTCTCCAGGTACATGAGCTCTCTTTTGGCTTCACTTGTCTCTCCAGCTGGGACCCTCATCATCCAGTCTATCAGTTGTGTCCTCACTACCCACTCCATTAGAGGTGTCCTTTGTTACTTATGTTACTGTCCACTCTATCACCAGTACTCTTGCTAGAGGCGCTAACTCTGATGTACTTGCTGTCCCCTCTATTGTTGGTGCCCCCCACTGTCTGCTCTATCACTGGGACAGTCACTGTCCAGTGTGTCAGAGGTGCCCTTGCCATTTGCTCCACTGCCATTGTCCTTGCTGTCCTCTCTGTCCTGGTCCCACCACTGATCACTCGACTGTAGACTCCCTTGCTGTCTGTTCTTTTACTGGCACCCTCATTATGCACCCTATTGTTGGTGCCCTTGCCGTTTACTTTATGATCGGTGCCCCTGCTGGGGCTTCTTCGCATGCTGAGCCATGTCACAGCCATTAGTTGTATCTCTCCTTCTGCTCTTGGACTACAGCATGTGACTTTAGTGAGGCCCTTGTTGCCTGGTAGTGCTCCTTGTACTTAATTTTTTCCCTCCCTGTCAAATTCTATATATTTGTCCTTCTAGCTAAAACTTGCATCTGGGTTTCTGACATTGTATTACATACACTATGTATTTCATCATCTGAACCATCCTTTCTTTTTCTTCCCAACATGCTCTTCTTTCAGCAGTCTCCCTTTCACTCTGCCTTCTCTGTATATTCCTTGGTAATATCACCTGCTTGTTCAGCTTCTTCAACTTGTACTTTTGTGGATGACTCTAGATCTTTCCTTCTGACCTTGACATATTCTTTCAGCTTATGGTTCCAAATACCCTTTAATATTTTCATATAGATGAGCATCCCAAATGACATTAGTGAAATTTCTTATTTCAGATTTATCTTAGTAATTTAAATAATTATGCAAGTCAATAAGATACACTAGGACTTGGATGAGCATCTCAAACTTGGCATACCTAAAACTGGCCTCCTCATCTTTTTCTCAAAAGCAGCAACCTGCTGATTTATTGAATTGTTTACTTATGTTTTTGGCACTGTCAAAGTCAGCTGCACTGAAAACTTTGAAGTATTCCTTCATTTTTCCCATTATCTTATTTTACACTTTCAGTTATACCGGTCTCTTCCCTGTTTCTAGCTATTATTCTTCTTTGTAAAATAATGTTGCAGAACAGGCATGGTCCTTAGAACCTGACTTTCAATCCCAGTTTCATCATTTATTTGTGATCCTAAGCAAATGTGAGCTTCAGTTTTCTCAGAATTGATATAGGGCTAGCCACGGTGGCTTAAGCTTATAATCCCAGCACTTTGGAGCAGCTGAGGGGGAGAATCACGTGAGGCCAGGAGTTTGAGACCAGCCTCAACATAATAAGACAACATAGTGACACCCTGTCTCTACTAAATTTTTTTAAATTTTAAAATTTTTTAAATTTTAAAATGATAATAAAATTTAAAATTTTTTAAATAATAAAAATTAAATTTTAATTTTAAATTTTAAAATTTTAAATTTAAAAAAAATTTTAATTTTAAATTTTAAAAATTAACCAGGTGTGGTGGTGGCCCGCCTGTAGTCTTAACTACTCAGGAGGCTGAGATGGGAGGATTGCTTGAGGTCCGGAGTTTAAGGCTACAGTGAGCTATGATCATGCCATTGCACTGCAGCAGTGACCTATCTCTTAAAGCAAGACCCTCTCTCTTAAAAAAATAAAAGAGAAAAACAGACATAATCTTTCTTAGAAAGTTATTGATCATGTCCATTAAATGCCTGGCACATGGGAGATGCTTGACAGGTTAGTTCCCCTACCCATTCTCTAAGTTTCGATTGTTCTCTTCTCCTGTTCTTTGACGCCAGTACATAATAGCAGCTAGCCATAATAGCTCACTGTCTCACCTCATGTGACTTCCTACTCAAATGCCATCTCTTCAGGATCTTCCCTGACTGTTCTTCTAAAACAGCAATTCCCATCACTTTATTCTGCTTGCTTACTTTCTCTCTCTCTCTCCTTCCTCCCTTCCTTTCAGAATTAATCAGTCTCCTCCACTATAAGTGATCTCCATGAAGTCAGTGGTTTTTGTCTGTTTAATGGCTATATCTCCAACAGTCAAAACGAGCACATAATAGTGAATATTCATAGTTGTTGGATGACTGTGTTAAACATCTGCTGTTTGTCATTCACTGGTCTAAGCACTTTATATGCACCATCACATTTAATCTTCCCAACGATACTGTGAGGTGTATTATTATTATCATTATCCCACAGTTAAGGAGACTGAGGCTCAGTTAATTTACTTGCACATAGTCACACAACTCTGAATGTGGTTGAAACACTAAGGCTATCCTCAGCTTTGTTATAACTGCTTTTTGTAGGTTGAATCATATGATAGTGTTGATATTTTATCATTTTGACATAAAAAATGGTAGTTTCTTATGGTTCAACATAATATGTAGTTATCGGTCATTGTGTTTTATCTTTTTCTCTACTCAGTAAATTATAAACCCTTTGTGTTTAACG
The DNA here is from genome assembly GCF_003255815.1 of Theropithecus gelada. Taxonomy (NCBI): domain Eukaryota; kingdom Metazoa; phylum Chordata; class Mammalia; order Primates; family Cercopithecidae; genus Theropithecus; species Theropithecus gelada. The sequence continues at coordinate 45,910,095 of NC_037680.1, forward strand.
GTAGGATTTTATAACCCTTGTTAGTACTGGCATAGTACCTAATAGAACAAAGGGGATATTCAAATATTTGAAAAATGAACAAATAAATATTAGTTGTACATTTTATTCTTTACCTTTAGAATATTCCATAAAAATATTAGTTCTTTTACTTTTCACAAATTCTATATAATGACTATTCTGAGGAAAATTGAACATTTGCTATTATGCAAAACTTAGTTTTTCTAAACAATGTGAAAGAAACTGAAAGTCAACTCAGAGTTTTTTCTTTAAAGATATCTGAGTATTAAGTATGTGTAAATTTCTCTCTCTAGTTCTTTTCATGATATTGACTTCAGATGTGAAAGCCTAGGTTTACTTGATTAGTTTTATTACTCAAGTTAGTTTTTTAATAAAACAACGTGAATTATACCATGATTTTTATAGACTTTAGTAGTTTGTAATTGTTATTTTAAAAGTATTTGCAGTTCTCATGGTACATTTAATATTGTCTCTGATGCATTTTAACGTCTGCTGATTTTCAGCCCCAGCCACTTGAAGCTCTGACAGTTGAACAAATTCAAGATGATGTAGAAATAGACTCTGATGATCACACGGATGCTTTTGTGGTGAGCATCACAAAGGAGAGCATTAAATTTCTTAAGGATTTTATCTCAGTCTTGTTTAATAAAATAATAGTGTAAGTGTGTGAAACACCATATAACTTGAGATTTTGATGGTATCTTATACCTGAGTTTGAAGATAATATTTTTAGTGAGGGATTTCTTTTGTGACAATAACTTTTAAATTACCAAAATCAGAAATACTTTGAAGCCAGGCACTGTGGCTTACACACGTGTAAGCCCAGCACTTTGGGAGGCCGAGGCAAGCAGATTGCTTGAGGATAGGAGTTCAAGAGCAGCCTGGCCAACATGGCAACATGGCAAAAATCCATTTCTATAACAAAAGAAAAAAAAGGAAATAAATACTTTGAAAACTTAGTTATTCAGAGGATTTTAGGATTTTAGATATGTAAAGTTTTTTCATACTGTGAATAGAACATGTTAAATATTGTTAATTAATTTAAAATCTATACTTTCATTAATTTTTATGAATGTTCATCTGTTATTTTATAGGGATCTTGTTTTGAAAAGGACATATATTTGAACAATAGCCTTCCTATTTCCAAATTGGTATCATTTAACTTATAGCCAAAATAATAGTGCTTTCTCCATTCTATGGCTATTAATCTGACTAGAATACCTGTCTGGTAAATACTTTGAAACAAAGGTGTGAAATTAGTATAAAATAATTATACTACTACCTCAAACTATATTCATTTGCTGACACATTGAAGTACTTGTTTTGTTTTGCCAGTATTATCTTCTAAACCAAATGTAGGGAAGAAATTGTGTAGCTTCTAAGTCGTTCTTTTTCTTTTCTTTTTTTCTGTTTTTTACCTGTTTCTTGCCATATGACGGTTAAGTCATTCTTTTTTATCTCCTTTCAAGTTAACAGTGCTAATCATACATTACAAAGCACATTTTTTACAACTTAAGATGTAACTCTTGTAAACATTAACAGAGTGAATTCTGCTACCAGCATTGTAGAGACAGATGAAAAAAACATTTCACAGTAACAGAATGTGAAATACATTTACTTATAAAATCATTCTGCAAATTAGTACCTTAGCCCACTGATCTATTAGAATATTATATGTCCAGTTTGTGAAATAGAATTTTCTTTGTCTTTATAGGCTTATTTTGCTGATGGCAATAAGGTAAGGACATTTATTTTACCTACAGTATATGAAAAAAGTTTCTAAATTCCAACATTTCGCATTCACAAACTTATGTGAAACCTATTTTTTTGTTTTTTTCCTCTTCCTTGCCCACCTTCTCTATTCCCATCTTATCCTCCTGTCTCCCAAAAAGCAACAAGATCGTGAACCAGTATTTTCAGAAGAACTGGGGCTTGCAATAGAGAAATTGAAGGATGGATTCACCCTACAGGGACTTTGGGAAGTAATGAGTTGATTGATCTTGAGTTGAGATGGATTTCTATTAAAGATATCTCTAGTTTAAAGATACTAGTCACCTGCCATAAGTCATGGAATAGTTTTTATATTTACAGCTTTTATATTTAAAACTTGTAAGAGTTTTTTTAATGATTGAGGAAAAAGTCATTTAGAAAACTTCAGTTTTCTAAAAATTATATTTAAAATTGTCATCAAAATGTACCTAGTTTATAAATGTTTATTTTGTACTTAATACCTGTAAAGTCTTAGTTTTCAGATATTAAGTGACTGTATCATGTTCGGTTTAATAAAGAATTCATGCAGTACCATTTAATGTTTTGAAAGTATTATTTAAAAGAAAAAGACTATTCTTATGGAATAATCAAAATTCTGCTTTCTTAATTGTAAAAATCTGGTTTAAATATCCCATGGCTCCTGGCCAGGCATGGCGGCTCATGCCTATAATCTCAACACTTTAGGAGGCTGAGGCAGGCAGATCACTTGAGGTCAGAAGTTTGAGACTAGCCTGGCCAACATGGTGAGACCTGTCTCTACTAAAAATATAAAAATTAGCTGGGCGTGTGGTGGGCACCTGTAGTCCCAGCTGCCTGGGAGGCTGAGGCATGAGAATCAGTTGGACCTGGGAGGTGGAGGCTGCAGTGAGCTGAGGATTGCACCACTGCACTCCAGCTTGGGCAACAGAGCAAGACTCCGTCTCAATAAATAAATAAATAAATAATCACATAGCTCCAAATGTAAACCAACTCTAATACAAATTGTAATCCTTAAACCTGTCATTTTTGTAAAAACTAAAAATTACAACTAACTATGGAATACATCAACCCCCCTTTAAAGTGTTTTGGATGCTATTTTGTAAGAATTTCAATGTAGTTTTGGCAAGAAGACATTTACTCTGTAAGAAAATAGTTTTGTTTATTAGCTTTCTCTTTGTATTTATTGAAACTTCTTTGAATTTTCAAAAATAGGATATTATTTTTCTCATTTCTTGGTTAGCTAAGACTTGTTGACTTCTAGCATCATTCAGTGTTTTTGACCACTGTTTCCATGTAAAACACATTGTAAGAAATCTTTTTCAAATAATTGAAATTAGCCAAAAGAGCCCTCTTCTTCCAGACGGAAAAGTTTGTAAAAACATTTAAAATAAGATGCAACTCTGTATACAACCATAGACATACAGTACAACCAAGTACTAACCTAAGTTTATTAAAAATCAACAAAAGCTACAAACTGGTTTCTTCATTTAAATGGAAAAGGATTTCTACATTTTAAGGGTTGGAATTATAATAAACTACCTTTGTGATGGGGGGAAAGAGTGTATGAAAAATTTGTACTGGTCACAGATAAAATGCTGCCATAACTGTTGTTTAAATATTTTTTTTCAAGCAGAAGAGACTATAAAATTGCCAACTAGTAAGTAATAATCTCAGATGTCATATGATGTTTGTATCTGACTCATTAATCTTTTCAAATGTTAGATTTTACGTGTAGAGAGAAATGAGTCATTTATTGTTTAAACAAGGAAGCAGCTGTTAGTTTTTTCTAGCGTGTTAAAACCTTTAGTGGCATCTATAAATGGAAAAAGAGTCAATGAGCTCTTCTTTCAGCTGTTGTTTTAGCAGCTGACAGTACCATTGATTTCACTGTGATGTAAAATAAAAGAAAAGGCCTTAACTCATGGATAGAAACCTTGAAGTTTAAAAATACATAATTCCTTGATCTGGGGCATTCATTCATTCAACAAATATTTATAAAGCACTCACAAAACCCCTAGGCTATAGCATTTGAAAAGAACAGACACTCCCACAATCCCTGCCTTCATGGAATTTGTTTTGGGGGACATGTGTAAGAACACCAACTTTTGAAATTACAGTATTTCTACAGCCCTACTTGAGTTCAGATAATGTGACAATATGACTATGTAATAAAGTATTTAATAGGACAGGTGTGGTGGTTCACATATGTAATCCCAGCACTTTGGAAGGCCGAGGTGGGCAGATCACGAGGTCAGCAGTTCGAGACCAGCCTGGCCAACATGGTGAAACCCCGTCTCTACTAAAAATACAAAAATTAGCCAGAGGTGGTGGCGGGTGCCTGTAATCCCAGCTACTCAGGACGCTGAGGCAGGAGAATTGCTTGTACCCAGGAGGCAGAGGTTGCAATGAACCAAGACCATGCCATTGTACTCCAGCCTGGGTGACAGAGCGAGACTCTATCTCAAAAATAAATAAATAAAAGTATTTAATGAAGTATATGATACCATCTATATATAAACAAAGGACCAATTTTCTTTCAAATCATGACTTCTACATCCGTGATTAATGTGGTATTCTATTATAATCAACAACTTTCATTATGTCCCCAGTTATATACTCTTTTTAAAAAAAGGTGGGGGGCTGTTCTCTATGACTGTTGTGGTACTTCATCTTGATTTTGCTGTGTTCTAGTGACAACATTGTTCTCATGGGGTTATATCTGTTCTATTTTTTAACCTTTAATGAATGATAATTTTTGACACTTTAAAAATTACAGGTTATCTTTTGTGATCTGATTTGCATGTGTGTGGGCTTTTTCGTTCCCTACCATTGACTTTTAATTATTTTTTCTGGCCCTGTGATTCCTTTTAACCTTTTGCTTTTATTTTACTATATTATAATTTGCCACATTAGATCCTTTGTACAACAAGGCAGGATATGAATAAATAATTTTATAATTCAGTATTAATTACAGTTTTTCCATGTAAGAATAAAGATAATTTGGAATGTTTTAGAAAATTAGCAATTCCTCTGCATTTCTTATTTCAATTATCATGGCAACATTAAAGGTTTTGTAAAACTAGTACATAAGTAACATCTTTAAGTTTACTACTTCTAAAAGAAATATCTATATTCCACTGTTTTGAGTAGAAAGTAAAAATTTGTATGTAACAATTATTGGAAATGGGATCCTGCTTATGAGTATTCAAATGAACACATCTCATATTCTTGACCTTTGCATCATTAATTCAGACAGTCAAGTAGCTTGACATTAGAACGTATTTAGAGGAGTGACTCATTTTTATGATTCATTTTTCTGTTAATTCAATAAACATTTTCTTGTATCAGCCTTTATTAGTATATCTTCTAATGCGTTATTTTTAAGCTTTCAACTTCACTTAAATATCTTGTTTCTTAGCTGTTTCCTCAGTGACTAAATGTTCCAGTTGTTACTTTCAATCTATAACAGCTGCAAGAACAACTCTTCTTTCCAAGCCAGCTCTCCTAAATTCCCGTTGTTAGAGTTGGTATCTATATTTAGCTGGTGGGATTAAATTGCAAAGGCTTCAAGCTGGGCAAAGCACACTGATCTGCCTTTTTACAGCTAGACCTGTGTGCTGCAAGGAGCTAAGGCCTTCAGTGTCCCCTTCCTTACCCAGGTTACTCACAGAATGGATTCCCAGCGGGAACTTGCAGAGGAACTGCGACTTTACCAATCCACCCTTCTTCAGGATGGTCTAAAAGATCTCCTGGATGAGAAAAAATTCATCGATTGCACCCTAAAAGCAGGTGACAAAAGTCTTCCTTGCCACAGATTGATTTTGTCAGCTTGTAGTCCTTACTTCCGTGAGTACTTTTTATCTGAAATTGATGAGGCGAAAAAAAAGGAGGTAGTGCTAGATAATGTGGATCCTGCTATACTTGATTTAATCATCAAATACCTGTACTCTGCCAGTATTGATCTCAATGATGGAAATGTGCAAGATATTTTTGCATTGGCCAGCCGCTTTCAGATCCCCTCAGTGTTTACTGTCTGCGTTTCTTATCTTCAGAAAAGACTTGCTCCTGGTAACTGTCTAGCCATCCTAAGATTAGGACTTCTCCTTGACTGCCCAAGACTCGCCATTTCTGCCCGTGAATTTGTGTCTGATCGCTTTGTACAGATTTGTAAGGAAGAGGACTTTATGCAACTGTCTCCACAGGAACTGATCTCAGTCATTTCAAATGACAGCCTAAATGTGGAAAAAGAAGAAGCAGTATTTGAGGCAGTGATGAAATGGGTGCGAACAGACAAGGAAAACAGGGTTAAAAACCTTAGCGAAGTGTTTGATTGTATCCGTTTTCGCCTTATGACAGAAAAATATTTTAAGGATCATGTTGAGAAAGATGATATAATTAAAAGCAACCCAGACCTCCAGAAAAAAATCAAAGTTCTAAAAGATGCTTTCGCAGGCAAACTCCCAGAACCTAGCAAAAATGTGCAGAAGACTGGGGCTGGTGAGGTGAATGGTGATGTTGGTGATGAAGATTTACTTCCTGGTTACCTGAATGACATTCCCAGGCATGGAATGTTTGTAAAAGACCTCATCCTCTTGGTTAATGACACAGCAGCAGTGGCTTATGACCCCACGGAAAATGAATGCTACCTTACTGCACTGGCTGAGCAGATTCCCAGAAATCATTCCAGCATTGTTACCCAGCAAAATCAGATATATGTGGTAGGAGGACTATACGTGGATGAAGAAAACAAGGATCAACCTCTGCAGTCATACTTCTTCCAGGTAAGAAGGACTTTTTATATACGTAGTTGCTTCAAGGGAAGGCTGTTACTCACCATCCAGTTAGCCAATTTGTGAATTATTCAGGCTGTTTGCATTGTACTCCAATTGATGTCCTATTCTAGTCCCTTGCACTTTTGCTGTATAGAGTGTTGACAGAAAAATATTTGACTGTTTTGTTAATGTGTAATAAAAAGTTTGATGAATAATGAGGTTCTAATTCATGTTTAATGACTTAAGATACTCTTTATACTATTTTTCCAAAAATGCCTTGTTTATAGATGATGGTGACTGTAATCCCTCAAAGCCCAGTATTTTAGTAAAAACTAAATTTATTTTTTCTTAGCAGAGATGGGCTTTCACTATGTTGCCCTGGCTGGTCTCGAACTCCTGGGCTCAAGCAATCCTCCCAGTTTGGCTTCCCAAAGTGCTGGGATTACCGTTGTGAGCCACCGTCCCCTGCTGTAAAAACTAAATTTAATCTTGTATACTCTTACCTATTAAAAATAGGTTAATGTCTTTCCCCAAATAGTTGCCCTAACTCAAAGTTCTTACACATTATAAAGAAGTAATAACTGGTCAGATTTTCTTTTTTAATTTTTTTCTTCTTCATCTGCTGGCAGCTCTAAATTGGTCAGATTTTCTACCTTCTTCCAAGTTACCCTGAACTCATTTGAAGTTCTTGGAGGTAGCACTTCATCTCTTATTTATAGTTACTGCCTAAAATATAATTTTGTTGAAAATGAAAAAAACTTATGTACATGTTCTACACACTTTGAGTTATCTTCTAGGAAAAACTGTCTACACAGAAGTCGCTAATTTGAATTAATTATAGTTAGAAATTTTTATTATATCACATTTATTTGGATCAGAGATATACTTAGACATTATTAGAACTTAACAATCTGTTTTGTGAAACCACAGAATTTTCCAAGAAAATTAATTCTCCTAAAGCAATAGACCCTTAGTTGTTTGAAAGGAGTTTGTCTTATATTATCAATGTGTTATATTTTTATCAGTTTATGAAGGAGTTGGCTTAGCCTTTGTCTTCAATAATGCCAATACTGAAACTTTGTAGCTTACAACTGGCTCAAAAGAGTTTGTTTAGGTCATAGCTAATCATGGCCTGGGGCTTACGGGCACTTTAGTTGGAAAGGCCAAAGATAAGCAAGTATACAATGTGATACCACAGTCCAGTATGCTCTCAAAAAGTGTGTGACATACTTTGCATTCACAAAATACTATTATACCTTTAATCAACTTTTTCTAATCTTGAAAAGTGTACTTGTAATAATACATATTAATCATGTTTCTTAATTTTCCAAGTTCCAGTGAAGAATGTTGTAAGTATTTGAATGTGGGCCAGAAAATTTCCTAAGCCCTAATTTTAAAGTCAAATAAACTTCAAAAAGGGCAAAGTCAATGAAAAAGGCTATAAATACATCCAGGAAGTAAGAATGTTATCAAAACAGATAGATAGATGACAGACATATAGGTAGATACCTACAAATGACAGATCCACAGAATAGTTGTTACCATAGAATGACTCTCCAAAATTACTAGAGTTTTAAATTTCATTTCATATTTAATTTATCGAATATATCTGTAACACAGTCCTTTTTACTTTCAAGTGTTCAGTTTAATCTTTATCCTTCTCTTCCAGCCTGATAAAACCCTTACTTTTACTGACAGAGCTTCTTATTTTTGGTTCAAGAAACCTACTTAATGTTCTTTATAACCACAATAACAGTTATACAAAGTTGGAAGGTCAACTCCCTCTCACTGCAAATGCCTTGCTGCTTTTAAAAGGCACTAACAGAACAGTATGCCAGGATAAAAACACTTCACCATAAAAGAGGGTTGTGATTCATCAGACAATATTTATATGAGAATTTCAGGTTTTATATTTTACTGCTTGTCACATCTATTTAAAACGCATTAATTTAGAAGTAATTTGACCTTTGATTGTATGCTGTAAATAGATTATGAGAATTTTTTACCTTGGTAAGAGAGGGGTTTTTTTCCCCCACTCATTAATCTGATGAATTAATAGATTCATCAAATTTTTGAACAGGTCTTAAAGTAATCTAGGTCCAAACCCTAATTTTAACAATGAGGAAAGTTGAACTCAGAGAAGTTAAATAGTTTGATAGCTCCTCTATAAAAGAGACTGGCAGGTAGTCCACTGTTCCATCTGCTAGAGAAAATGCCCACCAACAGGTAATATCGGAAGGTAGACAGTACTGTACAGTATGAGAGTTAAGCCCACAAGTATGGGATTATGAAGGCTGCTGTTCCATTTTTTAAAACCAACTATGGATGTAGATGGCTTGGATTTGAATATCACCTAAAAGCTCTGTGTATTTGGGAAATTTATTTAATCTTCCTGTGCCTCAGTTTCCTCATCTGTAAAACGGGGATGATAGAAATGCCTATCCTGGAGAACTAAATGAGGTTACCTGTGTAAAGCATTTAGTTCAAAGCCTATGACCACAGTCAAAACCCCATAAATGTTCATTACTAATTCTACTATATTACACACCACATTCATGATCAAAGAACTTCTTTCAAAAGTGAAAACATAAAGGATCAAAATCTAGCTGTTGAAATTAGTGACTGCAAAGCTAACAATGCACATGTGGAGATTAAACCTCTCATGTCATCTAGTCTTAACTAGTGCTTTGTTTAACTGAGGTTACTAGACCACATATAGATAGGCTTCCACAGATAATCCTGTCTATACCACGGCCATTTGTATGCACATCTATTCTTAGTATCCAATGAAACTGGGTTTTATTCATTTTATTTTTGCAATCTAGAAGTGGCACCAGAGAGAACAACAAATCTGCAACTGTACTCTTGCAGAAAACAGTTTTCTTGTGCCTTAGTGTGCTAAAATGCAAAGTGTAAAATCTTTAAATTACCAAAAGTAAGTGTTGAAACAGATGCCACTATGCCAGAATCATCTACCCCAGAGGATGGGTACAAAGAGATTTTCTTCCTTGGGAAAATCTTAAGCTTGCAGAAGTGGTGGTGAGCAAAAATGAGCAGTTACTTATTAATATAAATCAAAAAAAAAAAAATAGAGTGTTTCGAGTGACTCCCAACAACACACTAGGAAATTCACTTTAACACCTGCCTGTATCAGAAATAATAAAGCAAAACATAGAAAACCTAAAATGTTTTTAAAGAAAGAAAAAAAGATATTGCCCAACATCCTAGTTGTCTGTGGACTGAGCGACAGGTCCAGCTGTCCCAGCTGCTGGCATGGGGAGCATGTTAAATATAGCATGCAGGGGTCATTCACATTCTGTGAACCTCCCTGCTCTGACAACATTTCTTTCCCCAGTGTCCTGAAAGTATTAGGATCTTGTATTTCAAAGTTGGACAAGGCAATATGGGAGAAAATTTGACAAGAAACCTCACGATTCTAATTAACCTCTGGTGATTCTATTGTATTTTATTTTTTCTTTTCTTGAAGCTTGAAGATTTTGATATCTTTATCTGGTAGGCCAGGTAGATTTAATCATTCTTCTTGGTAATTGTGAGCTACAATATGATACTTTGGGGTTGTAGTTTTATTTACTTGTGAGATATTTGACTATCTCGATGATTTCTAAACAACATATATAGGATAACTTTTTTTTTGCTGTACTTGTAACTTTTTTCTAACAAGCTCCACAATCCCTCATATATATTTTTTTCAGCTTGACAGTATAGCATCTGAATGGGTTGGACTTCCACCTCTGCCTTCAGCCAGGTGTCTCTTCGGTCTGGGAGAGGTAGATGATAAAATCTATGTAGTTGCAGGCAAAGACCTTCAAACAGAGGCTTCGCTGGATTCGGTATTATGCTATGATCCTGTGTAAGTTGGCATGATATTCCTGTTCCCTAAGCATTCAAGTATATGCGTGCCTATAACATATTCATATTTTCAGAACCTGGAATTTACTGAAAGTGTATAAATTCTGTCTCATTTAATTTTAGGGCTGCAAAATGGAATGAAGTAAAAAAACTTCCTATCAAAGTCTATGGCCATAATGTGATTTCACATAAAGGGATGATATATTGTCTAGGAGGAAAGACAGATGACAAGTAAGTACCCTGAACTCTCATGATTTATGTCCAAATGACTTTTTATTAGAAAGGTTTCTTCCTCTTTTCTTTTCTTTTTTTTTTTTGAGATGGAGTTTCGCTCTTGTTGCCCAGGCTGGTGTGCAATGGTGCGATCTCGGCTCACTGCAATCTCCATCTCCTGGGTTCAAGCGATTCTCCTGTCTCAGCCTCCCGAGTAGCTGGAATTACAGGCATGCTCCATCATGCCCGGCTAATTTTGTATTTTTCGTAGAGATGGGGTTTCTCCATGTTGGTCAGACTGGTCTTGAACTCCTGACCTCAGGTGATCTGCCTGCCTCAGCCTCCTGAAATGTTGGGATTACAGGTATGAGCCACAGCGCCCAGCCCTCTTCCTCTTTTCATTTGGATCTGCCCACTGAAATGGGACATGGTTCTCACCTATCATATTGTGGAGGGAAAACCTTAAAATTTCAAGTCGCTGAAGTAAACATGTAGATACTCAGCTTACTGCTAGGAATGAGCCGAATACCCCAATCATAAGCATCCTTACAGTCCAGGCAGCATCTAGGAGCATAATCAAGTCCTGTATTTCACTGATTTGTTATTGTATTTTACTACATTAAAACCAACGGGCTTTCTTATTCATTTAGCCATAAGTAGATAAAAATGTAAATGTACTCTTTAATGTAGTATTTAAAATATATCTTCTAAGACAATTGTGCATAAAAAATATCATGGATTTGTACTTTACATTCATAAGAGGGACTTTAGATAGGTCAGTTTGAAAGAAAAGCGTAGTGATTGAAAAGAGGGAAGTAAAAAAGACAAAAGAAAAACAAAAATTTAAGGCAGTTATTTCTTCAACAGTGTTCTTCCACATATTTACTCCCTGACAGAGGTAATACTCAAAATGGCTTCCAACTGTTCAAAACTGAGCTCCCAGTAGCACCCAGTATCTTGTGAGAAAACCAGGATGAGGTTTCATATATAAACCTTACTTGAGTTCTAGTCAATTCTCAAGGAACTGGTAATTGGGAAAGAGATCTTATAACCCAGAGAGTGGAGAAGTGAGTTCCGAATGCTTCAGAGACAGTCAAACCAGTATAGCCTGTCTAGTAAAATAAGCATTTTCAGTTTAGATGGTGAGAACTAGTATTCTGCCCCTGAAAAATCTGCCTGATTTGGCTTGTCATCATTTGCCCAGGCCATTGAATTAATAGAGATGTCCAACCTTGAAAAGGGAGCCAAAATTAAGAATTGTGAGGGAAAAGCAGGAAAGGAGAGTAAAATATGGAAATGTGTTAGATGTCAAGAACTCTATTCTGGAGTTAATGATTAATGGATATTAGTCAATTAAAATGGTAAATGTAGCACAGAAAAGGCAATTTTAAAAAGCAATGGTTTTTAAACATCTACCTGTATTCAAAGATAACATATTCTAAAATTTTTATATCCTCCCTAATCCCAGCTATTCCTATCAAATGCAAAGGAAGGTATATTATATGCTCACCTGGTGTCAGATCTTATTTTGGGCGTTTTTCCTGAGTAAATTGAATGGAAAATCACTACTAAAGAGCATTCTGAGTTTGGAAACACAGGAACCCTTCCAAATGATTTAAATTGTTTCCTTCAAGTAGCATTAGTAACTAGGAAATTGATATGTCAGTAAGAAGCATACAGTTCTTGTCAGTAGGAATATATTAATCTTGAGAATATGATTAACCAACACAACACTGCTTGACAAATGTCAAAGTCAAGAACTTTGAAATGAGTCATTATCTAAAAGTAAGAGCTGGGCTGGGTGTGGTGGCTCATGCCTGTAATCCCAGCACTTTGGGAGGCCGAGGCAGGCGGATCACCTGAGGTCGGGAGTTTGAGACCAGCCTGACCAACGTGGAGAAACCCCATCTCTACTAAAAATACAAAATTAAGCAGGCGTGGTGGCATTCACCTGTAATCCCAGCTACTCGGGAGGCTGAGGCAGGAGAATCGCTTGAACCCGGGAGACAGAGTTTGCAGTGAGCCGAGATTGCGCCACTGCACTCCAGCCTGGGCAACAAGAGCAAAACTCCATCTCCAAAAATAAATAAACAAATAAAAGTAAATGCTGAATTGCACCAGTTCCCAGTAATGAATTTGAAGAACATGATTTTGGATAATGTTCTTATCAAGAAGTGTTCAAATGATACCAATAGTCAAATATTAGAGGAACTGCTTCTACTCCAGATAACTGATCTTTTACACAATTAAGAAAAAAATTGTCCTCACAAAAAAGTTGAGGTGTTTTTCATCACCAGATATATCCGGTTAATCAATTATTATTTGAAATTCTGAACTCCCATCAAATTATAGATAACTTCAAGGAACCATAAGAAACATACTAAGGGCGGGGCACAGTGGCTCACACCTGTAATCCCAGCACTTTGGAAGGCCAAAGCTGGAGGATCACTTGAGCTCAGGAGTTCGAGACCAGCCTGAGCAACATGGCGAAACCCTGTGTCTACCAAGCATACAAAAAATTAGCTAGGCGCAATGGTGCACGCCTGTGGTCCCAGCTACCTGGGAAGCTGAGATGGAAGGATCACTTGAGCCCTGGATGCAGAGGTTGCAGTGAACCAAGATCACACCACTGCACTGCAGCCTGGGTGGCACAGTGAATAATAATTCAGATGAGTCCAGGTCTTTCTGGTAGCATTTAGCATGTAAAACTGTTCTCATGATTCATCAGCTCAAATGATTCGTTGTCTAATCCATAGTCCCAGATTTCTTAAAATGCACTGCTATGTTAGTGCTAATATAAAATGATATATCATATAAAATTTAAAGTAGGTATATTTGCACCTAATTTTTTTTTTTTTTTTTTTTTTTTGAGACGGAGTCTCGCTCTGTCATCCGGGCTGGAGTGCAGTGGCCGAATCTCAGCTCACTGCAAGCTCCGCCTCCCAGGTTTACACCATTCTCCTGCCTCAGCCTCCCGAGTAGCTGGGACTACAGGCACCCGCCACCTCGCCCGGCTAGTTTTTTGTATTTTTTAGTAGAGACGGGGTTTCACGGGGTTAACCAGGATGGTCTCGATCTCCTGACCTTGTGATCCGCCCGTCTCGGCCTCCCAAAGTGCTGGGATTACAGGCTTGAGCCACCGCGCCTGGCCTGCACCTAATTATTTTTTTCAGTTAACTTATTCATTCCTAGGATATTCAGATAATAAATAAACCTACCATTTGTTATTGAGGTGCAATAAAAGGTTTATGATTTTATTTTTTACTAAAATAGAGTAAAAAAACTTCAATTGAATTTAGTACATAACGGTTAAAATCAGCTGTGCCTGGGCTTCTAAGCAGCTATCCAGAAGTAAAGGTACCCTATCTTCCAATAGTATAATTAAGTTATAGTTTTGGTCCCCACATTTGGGCTTGTCCTTTGCTTAGTGGCATATGTTCAAATTAAGAATTCTTTGGAGTTTTTCTGATCTTCTGCCTTACTACATATTTCTTATGACAAGCAAAGCCAAATTATTAGTGAAAGTGCTTTCGAAAAAAGAAGGTTCTAAAAGGAACATTTGTTTTTCTGTTTACAGAAAATGTACAAACAGAGTGTTTATCTTCAACCCCAAAAAAGGAGATTGGAAAGATCTGGCTCCAATGAAAACTCCTCGTTCCATGTTTGGAGTAGCAGTCCATAAAGGCAAAATTGTGATTGCAGGAGGTGTCACTGAAGATGGTCTTTCAGCTTCAGTTGAAGCTTTTGATCTTACAACCAATAAGTGAGTTGCCACATCTCAGTATATAGCATATGAACAACTATACATTTTAATTATTAACTTTGGATGAAAAGTAATCTTTCCAATTAGGATGTGGGGAGGGGAGGGTACAGAACCACAGATTACAGAGGAAGTATTTTCATCTGGATTTGTTTTGTTGTTATTGGATATAAATCTCCTCTAACATTCTGATGCATTACATGTTTGTAATTTGGAACATATGACCCTCAAGTTAGTGTTGTCATGCTCTATTTGTCCTTGTTATTAACTTTGTAAATTTAGAAATGCAAAGGTAATACTTGTGAATAATTTTAATTTTTTTATTTTTAAGAGACAAGGTCTGGCTCTGTTGCCCAGACTGGAATGCAATGGCACAATCATAGTTCACTGCTGCCTCAAACTCCTGGGCTCAGGTGATCTTCTTGCCTCAGGCTCCCGAGTAGCTAGGACTACAGGTGCACACCACTATGCCCAGCTAATTTTTGTGGGGTTTTTTTGTTTTGTTTTTCGTTATTTTTTTTTTTTCCACAGACAGGGTCTCACTATGTTGTCCAGGCTGGTCTTGAACTCCCAGCCTCAAATGATCCTCCCACCTTGGCCTCCCAAAGTGCTAGGATTCTAAGTGTGAGCCAGCACACCTGGCCCTGAATAATTGTCTAGGTGTAGATGGATATATATGTCTCTGTGGAATTATTTGATTTTAAATGTAGTTTTTTTAACTATGAAAAGATCTTCACTTGTTAATGATTGATATCTGTAAAGTATGAATGCTTTAGAAGTTTTCATTCCTTTATGCTGTTTATAATTTTATTAAAATTTTCATTTTTAAGCTTTTATTGATTTAATGTGAAAAGATATTTGACAGCTATTCTTCATATAAAATTGGTCTTTTAAACATTTTTGAGCTCACACATCTGGAGGAGTACATACCTTTTATATTCCTAGTTTAGCAATGAAGAAAAAAAGGTAACTGTTATTAGTCTTTTTAGAAACATGTATGCCTGACTACAAAACAGACTTTAGTATCTGAAAATTACAAGGAACTTTTGTGGAACGTGATTTAAATTATCATTAAAAATAATGTTTTTGAAAACTGTAATATGGGTAAACACTCATGATGTAAGTTAAGAAGCAACACACAAAATTGTAAATATCTTCTTAGTTTCATCTATATGTATGGACATGCTTTTTAAAAAAATGACAAAATTACACCAAATTGTTCCAAATTGTTGCTTGTGATTATGGAGATAGTTGTTTTCTTGTATACCTTTCTGTACTTTCCAGATTTTCTCAAACTTTTTTTTTTTTTTGAGACAGAATCTCTCTGAGTCACACAGGCTGGAGTACAGATTTTCTATAATGTACATATATTATTTTTATAATTAGAAAAACAGATATGTAAAGAAAAACTATGGGGCCGGGCATGGTGGCTCACGCCTGTAATCCCAGCAGTTTGGGAGGCTGAGGTGGGCAGATCATGAGGTCAAGAGTTCGAGACCAGCCTGGCCAACATAGTGAAACCCTGTCTCTTCTAAAAATACAAAAATTAGCTGGATGTGGTGGCATGTGTCTGTAGTCCCAGCTACTCGGGAGACTGAGGCAGGAAAATCACTTAAACCCAGGAGGTGGAGGTTGCAGTGAGACCACGCCATTGCACTCCAGCCTGGGTGACAGAGTAAGACTCTGTCTCCAAAAAAAAAAAAAGAAAGAAAAGAAAAAGAAAAAGAAAAGAAAAACTATGAAGTCTACTTTAATGCCAGAGTAACAGAATACCTACCAAAATGGCTAAATCATTCTAGATTCTTGATACTTCCAACTAATTAGATTGATTTTATCTTTAGTTGTCCTATTTCAGATAGCTGTCAACATTAAAAAGTTCCCTTAAATCCTTTATAAAAATAATGAAAGTATAAATCATTAAAAAGAAAATTTGTATCCCTGGTTCCAACGCTATCCTTATGTGCCTTTATTGCAAAGGATTTGGAGTATTCAGATGAAATCCAACACAGTAGCAGGTTAGAGGTTTAGGAGCCCTAGAAGTGCCACAACCCCCGACTGTTTGTGACACACAAAGTTTGGTAAACACTGCTAACTGAAGTATTCTATGGTTGACTTTCTTTTTTTTCTTTTTTTTTTTTTGAGGCAGAATTTTGTTCTTGTTGCCTGGGCTGGAGTGCAATGGCGCTATCTTGGCTCACTGCAATATCCACCTCCCAGATTCAAATGATTTTCCTGCCTCAGCCTCCTGAGTAGCTGGGATTACAGGTGTGTGCCACCACGCTCGGCTAATTTTTTGTATTTTTAGTAGAGATGGGGTTTCACCATGTTGATCAGGCTGGTCTCGAACTCCTGACCTCAGGTAATCCACCCACCTCGGCCTCCCAAAGTGTTAGGATAACAGGCATGAGCCACCGTGCCCAGCCTTAGGGTTGCCATATTGAAGACTTTATATTTAATGAAGTTACATCTTTCAAATATTTTCTAGTAGCAAACTTAGTTGTTTACTTTTAGATGCCTATGCTCCTTGAATTTTTTTTTCCCCCTCTTAAAGACAGGGTTTTGCTCTATCACCCAGGCTGGAATGCAGCAGTGAGATCATAGCTCACCACAGCCTTGACCTCAAGGGCTCAAGAGATCCTCCCAAGTAGCTGGGACTATAGGGACATACCACCAGTCCTGGCTCTTTTTTTTTTGTAAAGACAGTCTCATTTTGTTGCCCAGGCTGATCTCATACTCCTTGGGCTCAAGCAGTTCTCCTGCCTCAGTCTCCCAAAGTGCTGGGATTACAGGCATGAGCCACCGCACCCGGCCACTACTTGAATATTTATTTATTTATTTATTTATTTATTTATTTATTTATTTATTTATTTTATTTAGATGGAGCCTCGCTCTGTTGCCCAGGCCGGAGTGCAGTGGCGCAATCTCAGCTCACTGCAACCTCCGCCTCCCAGATTCAAGTGATTCTCCTGCCTCAGCCTCCCAAATAACTGAGATTACAAGTGCGTGTCACCATGCCTGGCAAATTTTTTGTATTTTTGGTAGAGATGGGGTTTCACCATGTTGGTCAGGCTGGTCTCAAACTCCTGACCTCAGGTGATCTACCCATCTCAGCCTCCCAAAGTGCTGGGATTACAGGCATGAGCCACCATGCCTGGCTGCCTGGGCACTAGTTGAATTTTTAAATTATGATTTCCTATAATTGTTCAGTAAGCACATCTGGCATTTCTTTAAGTTTTACATTGACTATATTTTTAATGATACCTAGATGGGATGTAATGACTGAATTTCCCCAAGAAAGAAGCTCCATCAGTTTGGTCAGCCTGGCTGGATCTCTGTATGCAATTGGTGGTTTTGCTATGATTCAACTGGAGTCTAAAGAATTTGCACCCACTGAAGTCAATGACATATGGAAGTAAGTTCTCATCATTTCAATTTTCAGAATCACATATTAAATCAGATGACTGATAAACTATTTTGTAGTAAATAATAAGCCAGATTTTCCCAACATGCAAGCTACTTCTCGGTAGTAGACTAAACACTTCAAACCTAATTGAACTTTTGTACATGCCACTTACTTGAACAAGTAACTACTTCTAGTTAGCTGTGAGCCTGGGAAAGAAATTATCTGGGCCTGTTTCTTACAGTAAAATGAGAGTTGGACCTTTGATACTGTCAGCTTCATTCCAGCTCTAAGAGTGTGATGCTATAGGCATTCAGTAGAACAAAAGCCTCTTTGCTCCAGAGTAGTTTATTTCCTAACAAAACAGAGTTCTAAAAAAAAATTACTTTTTTACTTTATTTATTTATTTATTTTTGAGACAGACTTTCTGTCGCCCAGGCTGGAGTACAATGGCAGGATCTCAGCTCCATGCAACCTCGCCTCCCAGGTTCAAGCGATTCTCCTGCCTCAGCCTCCCGAGTAGCTGGGATTACAGGCATATGCCACCACGCCCAGCAAATTTTTATACTTTTAGTAGAGATGGAGTTTTGCCATGTTGGCCAGGCTGGTCTCGAACTCCTGACCTCAGGTGATCCACCTGCCTCAGTCTTCCAAAGTGGTAGGATTACAGGTGTAAGCCACGGCGCCTGGCCTAAAGAAACATTTAACCTGTTGAGTTTTCCACGACTTCATTAGTTCTGTTTTCAATCTAATTTAAACAGCCTTCCAATTGTTTGAGGATTCAGCTAACAATTGCTTTTTTAAAATGAAAAAAAGTCAAAATAGCAATCCATTTTACCTGCCTGGAGGTGCCAGGCAGTTCTCCTAAGTATGACGCTTGAAACTGTTACTCAATTGAATGATTTTAGTGAGGCTATGAAAAAAAAAGTATGTTTTTATTTTATTTTGAGCTGAGGTCGCACCACTGCAATCCAGCCTCAGCAACAGAGTGAGACTCTTGTCTCCAAAAAAAAAAAGAAAAAAGAAAGAATCCCAGACCCTACTGAATGAGAATCTGTATTTTTTAGCAAGATTCCCAGGTGAATTGTTTGCACATTTAAGTTTGTAAGTACAGCTCTGGAAGAGTGCCATTTATACTTAATCAGTGAAGGCATACCACCAAGCCTGAGAGTGAAAAGTGGGTATTTGTTCTATACCTCAACCAGCAGATGCTTTATTCCCAGATGCTGAACTAAAAAGGCTGAAAAGCTGGCACCTTAACCAAACAATGATTTGTGCATTAGACATCATTTCCCCGTGTTGTAATATTAACTAGCTGTGTAAAGGGCAAGAAAAAAAGTGACTATACAAGGAAATTTACTATTATCCCTCCTCCCCCCAAAAAAGAGGAAGAGAAAAAAAAAGAGATTTCCACAGAGCAAAGAGGCTAGAATTAGCAAGACAGTGAGATGGGGAAAAGCTGGAAGCAGTAGGAAAAAAAGATGAACTAATGAAGGCTGGGAAGGTTAGGGTTTTTTGGAAAACAGGGCCAGGTACTAAGTATATAAATGGGCAGTGATTCTCAACCCTAGCTATATGTTACAATCATCTGGGATGCTTTTAAAATGTGTCTGGGCCTTAACATAGACCAATTATATCAACATTTCTGGAGTTAGAGTTGAGCGTCCCTAGTTCCTAAAATGTTCCCAGATTTTTTTTTTTTTTTTTTTTTTTTAATTGGTGAAACAGAGTCTCACCCTGTTGCCCAGGCTGTAGTGCAGTGGTACGATCTTGGTTCATTGCAACCTCTGGCTCCCGGGTTCAAGCGATTCTCCTACCTCAGCCTCCAGAGTAGCTGGGACTACAGGTGTGCACCACCACACCAGGCTAATTTTTGTATTTTTAGCAGAGATGGGGTTTCGCCATATTGGCCAGGCTGGTCTTGAACTCCTGACCTCAGGTGATCTGCCCACTTCAGCCTCCCACAGTGCTGGGATTACAGGCATGAGCCACTGAGCCCAGCCCCAGATTATTCCAATCAGCAGCCAGGGTTGAGAAACACTGATATTAAGTAATTGTGCTGTCAATCAGTGGAACCTCCCTGAAGCCCTCCTGGTTCCTAAGGGTTATCAAAAGCCATGCTGCCCCTGCAGGGAAGTTACAGGCAACAAAAGAAAGTACAGAATCTCCTGCTATAAAAGTGGCCCTGGTCAAGTTCTCATGAGTTCTCCCAGAAGCCACCGCTCTTCCTCTTTCCCTAAGCGGCCTGAGGTAATCTGTGAAAATGGTTCGCTATTCACTTGACCCGGAGAACCCCACGAAATCATGCAAATCAAGAGGTTCCAATCTTCGTGTTCACTTTAAGAACACTCGTGAAACTGCCCAGGCCATCAAGGGTATGCATATTCGAAAAGCCACGAAGTATCTGAAAGATGTCACTTTACAGAAACAGTGCGTACCATTCCGACGTTACAATGGTGGAGTTGGCAGGTGTGCCCAGGCCAAGCAGTGGGGCTGGACACAAGGTCGGTGGCCCAAGAAGAGTGCTGAATTTTTGCTGCACATGCTTAAAAATGCAGAGAGTAATGCTGAACTTAAGGGTTTAGATGTAGATTCTCTGGTCATCGAGCATATCCAAGTGAACAAAGCACCTAAGATGCGCCGACGAACCTACAGAGCTCATGGTCGCATTAACCCATACATGAGCTCTCCCTGCCACATTGAGATGATCCTTACTGAAAAGGAACAGATTGTTCCTAAACCAGAAGAGGAAGTTGCCCAGAAGAAAAAGATATCCCAGAAGAAACTGAAGAAACAAAAACTTATGGCACGGGAGTAAATTCAGCATTAAAATAAATAATTAAAAGGAAAAAAAAAAAAAAAAAAAAAAAAAAAAAAAAAAAAAAAAAAAAAAAAGTGGCCCTGACATTGCTCAGGGGAACCTAAGAAAGGGATCCTCTCTGATTGTGGTTTATTTTGCGATTAGGGCAGTGGTTCCCAAAGTTGCCTGCACAGTGGAATCACCAGGGTGCTTCAAAAAATACTAATACCTCTGTCCCACTCATATTGACTGATTTAATTGGTCTGAAGTATGGCCTGGCCTTTGGAGATTTTAAAAGATCCCTGGATGTTTCTATATGTGTAGACAAGTTTGGGAACCACTGGATTGGGTAAAGAGAAGAGGGGAGCATTCATCACTATCTGCTTGGCTATTTTAAGACTGGTATTTTCTAATTTGGGGTAGGATCTGAAGCATGATTCTCAAACTTCGCTGCATATTAGAATCACCTGGGGAGCTTTAAAAAATCCTGATACCCAGGCCACCCTTCATACCAATTAACTCACTCTCTGGGAGTAGGACCTAGGCATCAGTAGCTTTAACATCTCCAGATGGTTCTATTGTGCAATTAAGTTTGAGAACCAGTGATCTACTACAGTGGTTCCCAAAGCAGCATCAGCATCACCTGGGTACTTATCAGAAAAGCAGATTCTCAGGTCTCACCTCAAATCTGTCGAATTAGAAACTCTGGGGGTGATAGGGCCAGCGATCTGTGTTTTTACAAACCCTCCAGGTGACTTAGATGTGTGTTAAAGTTGAAGGCCGCCGATCTAGAGAAACGCGGCTGCCTATCTGCCCTCAATTTCCTAGCGAACCTCTCTAACCACACATGCAGAGGTGAAAACTCTCAGTATACCACATTTTCAACATAGGCCCTCTTACTATGATATGTTTAAAAAAAAAAAAAAAAAAAAATCCATTCTTGTATTTTTTTCTTGAAATCATTCCACTGTTTAGGATTGAACAAGCTGAAAGTAAATACAACTGCCAGGAAGCAAATATTTTTAAACCTCATTTAACCTTAACTTCACTCATATTGTTTAAATGTGGTCACTTTCTTCAGATCATTTAAAACTATCTCTTAATCTGTTGCCCTGAATTTTATATAATTAAGGTTATTCCCTTTATTAGTAGCAAAATACTTTTTGTATTCTTTCCTCTACATAAAAATCACTCAGTGCATGGTACAATTGTTGAGAATTAATTTGGAACATTGATGACAGAGTCTTGCTCTGTTGCCCAGGCTGGAGTGCAAAGGGGCAATCTTGGCTCACTGCAACCTCCGCCTCCCAGGTTCAAGCAGTTCTCCTGAGTAGCTGGGATTACAGGCGCACACCACCATGCCCAGCTAATGTTTATATTTTTAGTAGAGATGGGGTTTTGCCATATTGGCCAGCTGGTCTCAAACTCCTGACCTGAGGTGATCTGCCCCCCTCAGCCTTCCAAACTGCTGGGATCACAAGCGTGAGCCACCACACCTGGCTGATTTGGGGTTAAGTCTTGTGCCAAGTCTTGACAACTTGTGGAAAGATATTAAGGTGGATAAATATATTATTTGTCCTCAGATGCCTTCGGGGCTTGAGGACATTGATATGGGGGGAAAATGAATGAAGGAGATTTAAAATAATTATTAAAAGTAGCTTGTACCTACATAAGATATGCACTGACTTAATTTCATCAATGTTCCAAATTAATTCTCAACAATTGTACCATGCACTGAGTGATTTTTATGTAGAGGAAAGCATACACAAAATATTTTGCTACTAATAAAGGGAATAACCTTAATTATATAAAATTCAGGGCAACAAATTAAGAGATAAATAGTTTTAAATGATCTGAAGAAAGTGACCACATTTAAACAATATGAGTGAAGTCAAGGTTAAATGAGGTTTTAAAATGTTTGCTTCCTGGCAGTTATATTTACTTTCAGCTTGGTCAATCCTAAATAGTGGAATGAAAATGGAGTGATAATTGCTATAATACCACATAAAGGATGATATGAGAAACAAAGAGAAAGCAACAAATTGTGCTGAAGGAAGGTGAGAAAGGTTGCAGAGAGAAGGCAGCATTTAGAAGCTTCCCACACAAAACATTCCAGGCACCAGGCAGAGCAGACATGTTCGGCACACATGGTACAAGGGAATTCAAGTTGTCTGTATCTTTATAACCTTGAATATTCAGAGATGAAGACCAGTTCTTACCTAAGTCAAGTGCGAAATCTAAGAGTAGTCCTCAAACAGAACAATAAAGGGGAAGGGGAACAAATTTTCATAAAGTGACTGCTGTGTATCAGGTGCCATGCTAGGCACTAGTGTATAGGAACAATTGAAGGCATAATTAAGGCTACAGATAGACCCTGCTCTTCCCCAGTTCTTTCTCTTAAGCAAGAGTCTGCTTACTTTGACTCAAAGTGACCAGCCATCTTCATCAGTTCAAAGGTGAATGTTTAACTGCTTAGCTATTTATTCCTCTTCTCTGCAGTCTTTGATTCCCAGAGAAGGCGGAACTGCCTAGGCATCCAGATTAAATACTGTGGCAGTAGTTCAGACACATGCTCATCCAGACAATGCGTACTTCAGAGATATTCAAGTGCTGTTCTACCAGGCAGGTGCATCTTCCTTCCTCTGAGTAAAAGTCACTAGGTTTTTGCAAAGGTCCACATTTGTATACTGAACACAGGGAAACCTATGGAACTAAAAGCTGCTTGTTGATTACTTTTTTTTCCTCCATCAGGTATGAAGATGATAAAAAAGAATGGGCTGGGATGTTGAAGGAAATACGCTATGCTTCAGGAGCTAGTTGCCTAGCAACACGTTTAAATCTCTTCAAACTGTCTAAACTATGAACAAGGTGACAAAACATAGATTGGGAGGTGGTTTGTTTGGTGAATGGGGCTTTAATTTATTGTTTTTTAAAAGCTTGTACAGACACTCATGTAGAAATTATTCAGGAAGTTATTGTCTAAGAGATGAGCAGTAGGTAACAAAACCTCAGTCATTGACTCTTCAATGTAATGATCAGAGATTAAAACCATTTTCTAATAAGAAATTAAATATTCAGTTGAACAAATTATTTTGTGAATCTGTTGCACTCAATGGATTGTGAAGGAGGCTCCTAAATTTGAGTTGTTAATCATTTCATTTGCATTGTTAGGGTATCCTTACACTGATTTTCTACTACAATTGGAAGTGGAGAATATGTGCATCTACATTCAAAAAATGTTTAAAATATGAAAAACCTTTCCTCGTGCTTCAAAATGACAGGAATCCTGTGCATTATACTAAGAATTACATGCCATAAGATGACTTCAGAAATGGTACTTCAGAAGTTTAATAAATGGATGGGGAATTATTTGATGGGGAAAAGTCTCTTGTAAGTAAAAATAGTCAAATTCAAATGGTCTTTTTTCTCCATGCTTTTTGCGACACTGGCATATTATTTGTGGTTTCCAAATCAAATTTTAAAATTTTTAATTTAAAACCAGTAAATCACAGTCTTCAAGCCATTAACTACAGCATCTGTGGCAAGAAGGTGAGGGAGCACCCTTAGACAATGGATTGATTCTTTAAACTGCTGGGGCAGAACTTGGGGTCAGTGGGTGATGTGGAGGAGGATGTATATTCACTGGTTTAAATTTTGGCTACACTCTGTGAAAGGGCTACCTATTTGCTAAATTTCTGATAGCAAGGAAGATGACTATTATTTCATTTTCTGGGATGTGATATTCTCCATTCACTGTTTCTTCTTAGTGCATATAGTAAGTTGACTCCTCCTGCTCATAACCATCACATTCAATCTATGCAAGTCCATCAATTAATCATCACTTTTAGCTACACACCAACTTATGAGTCTCACATAGCTTTCATAGACATGTATTGGACTTCTATCCTTACCCATATTATTTTCTGAAAAACCTGACTTGGGACTAATTTGGAACATTCATGATTATTTGTCAAAGAGTTTCATAAAGAACAGATCTAAGTGTCCGTACACCTTTTTTTCCTCTACCATAAATATGGAAATATATTTAACAGAAACAAGTTTTATTTTGGTATTTAAAGTAGAATCCTGATTACTTTTCTATATTGAAAAATACTTTTCTTAATTATAGCATGAATACAGAATCAAGAAATTCCCAAAGTGGAAAATCCTGCAGGTTCTTCAACAAACAAACTGTTAGGAAGAGAAAGGGGCACTTACACAGACTCAAAAGGGTGGAGGAAGAGGGGGCCACAGGGATTATGGTGTCCAGAAATGTACATCTGGGTGATAAAACTGTAAGAAGTACTTACTATAAAATCAGGATTGAGGTTACTTTTGGAGACAGAATGCCAATCTATGTAGTTTTAAAATAATGCTTCTTGCAGGGTTTGAGGATGATGATGTTCTGGAATCAGATATGGGTGATAGTTGTACAAATATACTAAAAACCACTGAATTATACACTTTTAAAGGGTGAATTTTATAGTATGGGAATTATATCTCAATGAAAAAATGCTTTGTTTATAACAATCTAAGTTATATAGATAGAAAAATCATCAATCAAAAATATAAGAGTATCTATATAAAGAAAACCATTTGAGCCAGGTGCGGTGGCTCAAGCCTGTAATCCCAGCACTTTGGGAGGCCGAAACGGGCGGATCACGAGGTCAGGAGATCGAGACCATCCTGGCTAACACGGTGAAACCCTGTCTATACTAAAAAATACAAAAAACTAGCCGGGCGAGGTGGCGGGCGCCTGTAGTCCCAGCTACTCGGGAGGCTGAGGCAGGAGAATGGCGTAAACCCGGGAGGCGGAGCTTGCAGTGAGCTGAGATCCGGCCACTGCACTCCAGCCTGGGCGATACAGCGAGACTCCGTCTCAAAAAAAAAACAAAAAACACATTTGAATCAGATAGCCTAGAGCAAGGGTCCCCAAATGGGCCACACAGCAAGAGGCAAGCGGTGGGCAGGCGAGTGAGCATTACCACTTGAGCTCCACCTCCTGTCAGATCAGCAGCTATGTTAGATTCTCATAGAGGGACGAACCCTATTGTGAAATGTACATGCAAGGGAACTGAGTTGCATGCTCCTTATGAGAATCTAACTAATGCCTGATGATCTGAGGTGGAACAGTTTCATCCTGAAACCATACCATCCCCTAACTGCTGTCCATGGAAAAACTGTCTTCTGCAAAAATGGTCCCTGAGGCCAAAAAGGTTGGGGACTGCTGGCCTAGAGAGAGTAGGAGATGTGACAGGTAAAAAAATTAGATAATGTGTAACAACTAGTGAAAGTATACCAGGGTTATTCAATCAAGATTTCCATGTACCTCAAGTATATAATGACTAAATTTTTAATTATTTATATCTAAAGGAAATCCTTTATAACCCTCATAAGCCTAATCATTTTATTCTAAAATTGCATAGTCAAATATTTTAACCTATTCAAGGGTTTAGTTCTTGTTATCACTTGCTTGCGAAATAGAACACATTTCATGGAAATTAAACACTCTGAATTTAGCATTTCCACTAATATGAGTATGAGGAAATTCAGAAAGAGGAAGAGATAATGAGACATCTTTCACTTACTATTCTGATTTTGTTTTTCATAAAACGTTTTGTGAAGTTAATATTCCACAAAATCATTCAGTATTAGAGTTCAAATCATGCAGTCATTGGATATTTTAAACATGTACTTCAACTAAGCCTAAGCCAAATATCAGTAAGCAAATTACATGCAAGACACATATTTTAAAGCTATGCTTATGATAGAAGGCGCTCCAGCTACCAACTTATTTTGAGATAGTGTGAATTGAGAGGGTCATGGAGTCAGAAGATAGCCACCTTTCAGATGGTCAATTACCTCCACCACCACCAGGTGGCCTAAGTGAGGGTAGTTAGGCTGTGGCCTGCTAAGCACAAAACATCACTCTTAGAGAAGGGTTGGGGATTTATATCACATAGTAGGCCCTTAGTAACCATTTTATTGAATCAATGTGTTGTAAGACAGGGAAAAGCCATTATTCCCTCAACATGTGTAGGATTACACCAGGTCAAGATTGGTCCACTCAGCTACTACCCCACTTCATTGCTTCCATTTAGGAGAAAACGTATCTCATTTTCTCTTGAACCAGTCAGGCTTTCACATGCGCCACTTCAAAACTATTTTCAAAGTACGAATGATTTTCATATTGCTAAATTTAATAACCATTTCCCATTTCTCATCTTTCCTGACCTTTCAGCAGCATCTGATACAACTACTCACTTCCTCCTTGAAATGCTTTATCCACTTGGCTTCTAGAAGTATTACTACCTTCCTTCCTCCTACCTCATTGGCCATCCCTGCTCAGTCTCTTTTCCCAATTCCTCCTCTTCCTCTTAATCTTTTAATGTTGGAGCACCTGAAAACTCAGTCCTCAGACCTCTCCTCCATTCACACTCTTCTCTAATCTCATTTAAAAGACATCACAAACTCAACATATCTAAAGCAAACTTGTGATCAACCCTCACCACATGCCCCCCATCTTGCTCTTCCTGTAGACTCCCCCATCTTAATTAATGCTAATGACATCCTCTGAGTTGCTTAGGACAAAAACTTAGATTTATCCTTGACTCCTATTTCTCTCATACCTTATATCCAATCAGTGAGCAAATTGTTGCCTTTACCTTCAAAATATATCCAAAAAATCCGACTACTTCTCATTACCTCCACTGCTACCACGCTCTCCAAGTCACCATCCATTCTTGCCTGGATTATTGCAATGACCTCATAGAGAGTTTTCTTTCTTACACATTTGCCTCATTGTAGTATTTTCTTACCTCAATAAGGTAGCCAAAGTAATGCAGTTAAAATGTGAGTTCATATCATTCCTTGCTTGAAACCCTCCAATGGCTTCTCATCTCACTCAGAGTAGCCAAGAGGTTGTATTTGACTCTGTTATCTCTTACCTTTTCCCTTATACACTCCCATCCCACTCCCTACTTGTTCTGCTCCAGCCACACTGGATCCTTTGTTATTCTGAAACATGCCAGGTATGTTCCCACCTTAGGACATTTGTACCTATTATTTTTTTATTGAGACAGGCCACTTAATTAAAATAAGTCCAGATGTGACAAATGGTAACATTCATTTTAAATAAAAACTACAGTCATGACTTGACTTCTCCAAATATACGTTCTCTCAGGTAGTCCATTCGAGCATCCTTTGTTGACAGTGCCATAGAGTTCCATTCGAATTGAGAAATCTGTAAAATAAGTAATGTAGTTTGAATGAAAGTTTTAAAGCAACAACAAAAAACATTGAGGAAGACATGTAAGCACTACTGATCAAAGCTGTAGGAATCCTATGAAATTAGTTTATGTAAGGATAGCCTGTGAACCCTTATTGGAAGTCAAGTGGGTCCTTCTGACATTGCCTAGAAGACTTTTTTCTGCTCCTTTCCTCCTCCTTTTCCTACAATACCAATGATGGACACTTTTTCCTACATAGTCTTCTATATTCATACACTAGTTGTTTCCTCTGATAACTCTATCCATCTCTACAGTGCCTCTCTTAGAAGATACAGAAATCATAAGATATAGATATTCTAAAGACAATAAAATAAATGACAACTTTTATTTATTTTTATGAGACAGGGTCTTGCTCTGTCACCCAGGCTGGAGTGCAGTGGGACAATCACGGCTCACTGCAGCCTCAATCTCCTAAGATCAAGCAATCCTCCCACTTCAGCCACCCAAGTAGCCACAGGGATGAGCTATTGCACCTGGCCTGTTTGAGGGATACATTTTAAAAAACATATTTAAAAAGGTAATTCTGTCCCAGCACTTTGGGAGGCCGAAACGGGCGGATCACGAGGTCAGGAGATCGAGACCATCCTGGCTAACACGGTGAAACCCCGTCTCTACTAAAAAAAATACAAACAACTAGCCGGGCGAGGTGGCGGGTGCCTGTAGTCCCAGCTACTCGGGAGGCTGAGGCAGGAGAATGGTGTAAACCCAGGAGGCGGAGCTTGCAGTGAGCTGAGATCCGGCCACTGCACTCCAGCCTGGGCCACAGAGCGAGACTCCGTCTCAAAAAAAAAAAAAAAAAGGTAATTCTGGAACTTTCACATGAAAAGGAAGCACATGTACAGCTAGTGTCTCTGGGCTTTTTAGAGGCTGAATTACATGAGTATTTCATACCTGAATTACACGATACCCCAGAATTTCCAAATGTCGTTTTTTCATAGCAAATTTTCCTTTCATGTGAGGGATATTTCTACAAAATGATTTTGAATCCAAAAATTCCAAAGCAATCCTACATAAGATAAAAAATATTTACTTCTAAAATCAAAATAAGAAACTGAATAATTACAAGCCTTTCAGAAACAAGACTGCATCTTTATAAACTAACAAAAGCCAATGAATATAAATGAGTATATCCAGTTATGTTTCTACTAAGAAATTAGTAATTAATGACAAACCTATTTAGTTACACAAAATAATTGTAAATATCTGTCTGCTTTCATCCATTTTTTTTTTGTCCAATATATATTTACACATGCCTACTATACATAAGCCACTGTGAGGGGTACAAAGATGAAGTGACACAGCTTATAGTCTAACAGAGAACACATGATGTATAGTAAGTTACTGTAATGCAGTGTAGGAAGTGGCTAAGTGCTATGAGAAAAGTAGAGAGGTATGGGAGCACAAAAGAAGATACTATTTTACTTCTAGTTGAGGACAATTCTTTTAGTACTTTAATTAGGGAGATTGCTAGGCTTTGGACAGAAGAAAGCAGAACATTAAAGCAGAAGGGACAGAAAAAGCAAAGTTACAAAGGTGGAATGCATGACATACAAGGAACAGATTCCACTACTTTCAATCTTTGATCATTGACTTCAGTATAGTACCCCAAATTTAACATTTAGATATTAATACAATCTAAAACTAAGAGACAAATTACCTTTCAGCCCCTGGTGGCAGCCTTGATCCAACTATTTCAGTATTTGGTTCCCAGGGCATTTCTGATAGCTGTCCCAATGCTGTATTATGGCTTCCATATGGAAGAGGTTTTTTTCTTTTATCCAAGATACACTCAAAATCTTAAGGAAGCATAGAAACTGGCAGTATGAATTAGGTAAAGTCTTACAGATAAAAGTTTTAAGATATATTTGAAATATATATGCATATATTTGTACACAAACCCACTCACAAAAGAATGATGAACCTCTTAAATCATCCAAGTAATTTTTATAAGATCTGGTCCAATGGCACCTCTCTTTGGAAATTAATCAATAAAAAATCAACCAGAAGAATTACAAAACAATATTAAGTACCAGGATACATTTAGCACTGGGCTAGGCCAAATCACATTAAAGAGTTTTAATCTCTTTAAAGCTCTTGGTTACATTTGGAGGAAGCTAAACCAACTCATCTGAAAATTAATAAAGAAAAAGATTCAAGCATTTATCCTCTTTCCTACATGAACTGTACATAAGGGTAACTAAAGAGTTGATATGGGAAAGTCCTTTTTAGACAAATTCCAGCTAATAAATGTAGAAGGCATGATAGATGTAGAATATCGCTGCTTTACCACCCCTCTGAATGATGGATTTAGGCAATGAGTGATCATTAATAACTGCTAAAATCAGCAGGTGAAAAGCTGACAGGGGAACTTTCTGTTGAATGAATCAGCTGATAACATACAAACCCACTAATGAGTCTTAATACATAAAAGACAACCAGGCCAGGCACAGTGGCTCACACCTGTAATCCCAGCATTTTGGGAGGCCGAGGCAGGCAGTGTGCTTGAGCTCAGGAGTTCCAGACCAGCCTGGGTAACATGGCAAAACCCAGTCTCTACAAAAAATTTAAAAAATATGCCAAGTGTAGTGGCAGCTAGTCAGGCCAAGGAGGCTGAGGTGGGAGGATCCCTTGAACCTAGGATGTCAAGGCTGCAGTGAGCCATGCTTGTGCCACTGCACCTCAGCCTGGGCAACAGAGCCAGACTCTGTCCCCACCCAAAAAAAAAGAAAAGAAAGAAAAAGAAAAAGAAACCAGCCTTGTGAGCCTCCTGATAGGAAGAAATAAGAAGTACAAGCCACTTACGAAGTTTTTGGCCAAAAAGAAAAACCTAAAAAAATCCTAAAATCTAATCAAGTCTCTAGATATCACTAATGGTTTACAGCAAACCCAGGTTTATAGTAAAAACATTAAAAACTGTTAGATGACATATTAAATGTTATCACAGAGTTGCAATTAGAATTCTAAGTTCGAAATGTGAAAAAAAAAAAACTTATTCTCAATTAAATTTTAAGTTAAAAAAAGGAGAAGTAGGAAAGGAAAGGTTAAACTAAAAACTGCAAACCAACCGAGTGGAATGTTAAGATCCCAATTTGAACAAATAAACTGTAAAATAAACATAAAAGACACTTAAAACAGGAAAAGCAAAGGTATAGGGGTAGAGTACATGAGACGTATGAGGAATAGATTCCACTATCTTCAGTCCTTCATCATTGGGTTCATTATAGTACACCAAATCTAACATTTTGATAAAATGTTAAATTTTATCTAAAATTTCTCATATCTCTCTACTTATGTTAAATTTCCCATAATTCTACTACCTTCAATCCTTGATCATTGAGTTCATTATAGTATGCCAAATCTAACATTTACATAAAATGTTAAATTTTACCTAAAATTTCCCATATCTCTCTACTTATGTTAAATTTCACATACTGCTCTACATTTCTTTAAAAATATTAAATTATTATTAATGGTTATAGGATGATAAAGATGATATTGTTGTTTTTAAAGTCATTCTTATCTTTTAGATATACATCCTGAAATGATGTCTGTGATTTGAAAAGAATCAGATGGAACTCTGGTGAAAAACTAAGGCACTGAACCATCTTTAAGTTAATTATGAAACATGAAATATATAGCTTTCTCATTAAGAGAATGAATTCTAGAGCCAGAATGCCAAGCTCAAATCCTGGCTCTGTCATTTGCCAGGTATATAACCTTGGGCAATCAATAATGTTTGTGGGCTTCAGTCTCCTCATCTGTAAATAATTTACATACTTCATAGGGATATAATTTTACTATACGCATACACACACACAAGTACTTATAAAGTACTTAAAACAGTGTCTAACACATAATAAGCAATATATAAAGATATATCTATAATTGTTATTTGAAATTGCAGCATTGTTTGACAGATGGACATACCAGCAAAAAAAATCTTACAGATCGATTAAATAATAGCATACTCAACAAAATATGTAGTAACTAAAAAAGATGTTGTATAAGCATATCTGTTGGCATAGAAAAATATTCACAACATATAAAGTTATAAACTGCTATGAACTGAATGTGTCCCCCAAAATTCGTATGTTGAAACATAATCATCAATGTGTTAAAAATAATAGTGGACCTTAGGCCAGGCATGGTATCTCACACCTGTTACCCTAGCATTTTGGGTGGCAGAGGCAGGAGGATTGCTTGAGCTCAGGAGTTTAAGACCAGCCTGTGCAACATGGTGAAACCCCATCTCCACAAAAAAACACAAAAATTAGCCTGGTGTCATGGTGTGTGCCTGTAGACCCAGCTACTCAGGAGGCTGAGGTGGGAGAATCACTTGAGCTCTGGAAGCAGAGGATGCAATGCACTATGATCATGCCACTGCACTCCTGCACTGCCCTCCAACCTGGGTGACAGAACAAGAGCCTTTTTCAAAAAAAAAAAGAGGTAGCACCTTTAGGAGATGATTAAGTCATGAGGGCAGAGCCCTCGTTAATGAGATTAGTGACACTATAAATAAGCATCCTTTGCCTTCCTGTCCCTTCTGCCATGGGAGGACACAGCATTGAAAGAACCATCTTGGAAGCAGAGGCCAGGTCCTTACTAGATACCAAACCTGTTGGTATCTCGAGCTTGGAATTCCTAGCCTCCAGAATTTCTGTTGTTTATAAATTAACCAGTCTCAAGTATTTTGTTGTAACAGCAGAAAAGGACTAAAACACAAACACTATAGAAGAAAACCATTTTTGTCTTTTTCTAAGTTAGGAAAACAGACACCAAAAGCAAACAGTGGCTATATCATGGGTAATTTTTCTTTTTCGTTATCTTCCTTTTCTAGTTTTTCTATGCTAAGCATGTCTTGTGTAATTTTTTTAAGAGATGGGGTTATGTTCATATTGTTCTGAAGAAAACAAGAACAATTTTAAAAAGAGATGGTGTCTCACTATATTGCCCAGGCTGGAATCAAACTTCTGGGCTCAAGTGATCCTCCTACCTCTGTCTCTCAAAGTAGCTAGGATTACAGGCTTGCACTACCATGCCCAGCTTCAATGTTTGTTTCTTGTTTTGTTTTGTTTTTGTTTTAGAGACACAGTCTTGCTCTGTCACTCAGGCTAGAGTGCAGTAGAGTGACTGTAACTCACTGTAGACTCCAATTCCTGGGTTCAAGAGATCCTCCCACCCCAGCCTCCTAATGGGACTACAAGGGCATGCCACCATGCCTGCTAATTATTTATTTATTTATTTAGAGACAGGGTCTCACTGTATTGCCCAGGCTGGTCTCAAACTCCTGAGCAATGGGACTAGAGGGGCATACCACCATGCCTGTTATTTTATTTATGTATGTATTTATTTATTTAGAGATAGGGTTTCACTATATTGCCCAGGCTGGTCTCAAACTCCTGAGCTCAAGCCATCCTTCCACCTCAGCCTCCCAAAGTGCTGAGACTATGTGTATGAGCATGAGCCACTGTGCCCAGCCAATTTATGGATTTTTGTCACTCATACCCAACTCAATCCTGATTAATATAAAATCAAAGGAAACTTGTGTTTTGTAACACAAGATGAGAGTATTAATGATTATCTAGTTCACCTTCCTGCCCAGTATAAAAATCACACACATCTATCATCTGAATATTCAGCCTCTGCCTCAACATTACTTCTTCAGAAAGCAGCCAATAATTCTCCTTATACCAAGTTAAATCTGCTTTCTTTCATTTTTACCATTTTGTTCATCTTTAAGATAGAGATACCTAGTTCTCTACTTAACAATCCTTCAAACATTTTAAAAGATTATGGTCCCCATAAGACTTCTATTTTTCAGACTAAGCATCCTTTTTTCTTCCCCCGCCCCAAGTAAGATATATTGGGCTGGGCACAGTGGCTCACACCTGTAATCCCAACACTCTGGGAGGCTGAGCTGAGGCAGGAGAATCGCTTGAGCCCAGGAGTTTGAGACCAGCCTGGGCAACATAGTGAGACCCTGTCTCTATAAAAAAATTAAAATAAAAATAAATGTATTGAGCACTTACTATGTTCCAAGGATAGTGTTAAATGCTTCACATGCAATATCTCAGTTAATCCTATCAAGTAGGCATTATTATCCCCATTTCACTGATGAAGAAGCTAACAAGGTTCGGAAGAACTTGCTCAAGGATTGAAATCCATGCAATCCTAGTCTTCTCTAGTTCTAAGACATGATTAGACAAGATCCTTCACTATCTGTCCTCCTTTGTTTCTAGACCCTACATATCACTGTCTCTTAAAAAGCACAAAATGCAAAAAAAAAAAAAATACAATATTAAGATGTCTGAAAAATAGAATACAATGGGATTACCAACTTTGTTGTTATTATTAACAATATAGTTTAAATAGTATTTGATTTTTGGCTACCATTTACGCTGTTAGTTTATACCAAGTTTATAATCCTTTTAAATATGCTGTATATATGCAGAGGTTTTCTAAACCTAAATTTAGAAAGTTTATGTTAATTATCTTAAAATTTTATCTTTTTCATTTAAGATCACCATTTGAATATAGCAATATCTTTGAAAATTTTATATTGCCATCAACATAAGCTAGTCCACTAGCTTTATGTAATCCACAATTCAATTAGAATGCATTTCACAACTAGAACAGTTGAGAAACAAGATTAATCAGGTTAACATCAAGCACAGTATCTTTGGAAATCTTCATCCAGGCTGATATTCCAACTTAGTTTTTCAGATGAACTTAAAACAATGAAATAGAGATTAAAGAGTCATTTCCCTTATTTTCACACACCGAATGGAGAGGACAGAATCTTTTGAAGATACAGAAACATTCAGTGAATCTGAATCTGGGTTTTACTTAGAATTGGTGGAGGACTGACCTTAATTTTATTTTATTTTCTAAAGAACAGAAAATGCTCCTGGTTATCAACACTGAGCCATGCAAACTTGAGGATTTATTCTATTGTTCTTTCTACCTGTTTGGAAATTTTAATAATAATAACAACTTGAAAAAAAATCAAAAAACTTTTAAAAATTCCAACTGATGATTCTATTCATATTAGTTTGATTTTCTGAAAGTAACTAATAACCTACCAATAACTTACCTACTGTGTGGTAATAAGGCGTAAGAACCGAGGCTTTTACACAATTGATTCCTCCTAGTACCTCTGCTAACATTTTATAAATCTGCTGTTGTGCTCCATTCATGACGCCAATACCTTTATAAAATATAAAGAATTAGTCTACTTAATCTTTTTTTTTTTTTTTTGAGATGGAGTTTTCACACTTGTTGCCCAGGGTGGAATGCAATGGCACGATCTCGGCTTACTGCAACCTCCGTCTCCCCAGTTCAAGCAATTCTCCTGCCTCAGCCTCCTGAGTAGCTGGGATTACAAGTGTGCACCCCCACGCCCGGCTAATTTTGTATTTTTAGTAGAGACGGGGTTTCTCCATGTTGTTGGTCAGGCTGGTCTCAAACTCCTGACCTCAGGTGATCTGCCAGCCTTTCAGCCTCCCAAAGTGCTGGGATTACAGGCGTGAGCCACTGCACCCGGCCTTAATCAGTTTTTTAATGAAAATCATTTCAATTCTACAAATTGAAAAATAAAGATTAATATTTCCAATAAGAGCTTCAATGTAATATCTTATGTAATGACACTAAATTCAATAAAAGTTCTTTGCTCTCAACTGAAAGAGGGTTATGTCCCAAATATTAAGAAATTCTTAGGCCGGGCGCGGTGGCTCAAGCCTGTAATCCCAGCACTTTGGGAGGCCGAGGCGGNCGGTGGCTCAAGCCTGTAATCCCAGCACTTTGGGAGGCCGAGGCGGGCGGATCACGAGGTCAGGAGATCGAGACCATCCTGGCTAACATGGTGAAACCCCGTCTCTACTAAAAATACAAAAAAACTAGCCGGGCGTGGTGGCGGGCCCCTGTAGTCCCAGCTACTCGGAGGCTGAGGCAGGAGAATGGCCTGAACCTGGGAGGCGGAGCTTGCAGTGAGCCGAGATCGCGCCACTGCACTCCAGCCTGGGTGACACAGCGCGAGACTCCGTCTCAAAAAAAAAAAAAAAAAAAAACTGTTCCAAACACAACTCAGACCCAAAATAAAAAGGAAAAGGAAAAAGAAAAAGTAATTTCCTGTCTCTGCTATCCTCACATATTGCTTCTGCTAAGGCTAACAGCAGGAAGGACTATTTCTATTCTACTTTTTTCTAGTACTGAAATATTATCAAAAGACTTTTCTGGCCGGGTGTGGTGGCTCATGCCTGTAATCCCAGTACTTGGGAGGCCAAAGTGGGAGGACTACTTGAGCCCAGGAGTTTGATATCAGCCTGGGCAATGTAGCAAGACCCCATCTCTAAATTTAAAAGATAATTTCTTTAAAGACCTTTTTAAGAGATGCAAAAATAATTAGCATAAGAGCAGCAACCCTTCAAACAGTTGACAAACATCTATTAAGATTCTTAAGAAACATTTTTTTTACTTTTAAAAAACAATCTGGCAAGACTCCGTCTCAAAAAAAAAAAAATCTAAATAGACAGAAACAATCAGACATTATGTGCCTCCAGATGTGATCTAAATATAAGGTACACAGCACCACATACAAGTTATTTTTGCTGTAAATGTTTAATCTGAACCTAACCAAGCATCTATACCTAACTTCTAGTTTACTACAAATGCAGGAGATGGGGAAGCAAGTTAAAGGAAAACAATCAGACAAATCCAGAATGTGGCACAATTTATAATAAATGGCCAGTCATTTTATAAAAATAAATATCAAGCAAAAAAGATGGAGGAAAATACATAACTACTCAATATTGGTTGTTTAAAAAAAAATAGTTATAGTCAGGCACTGTGGCTCACGTCTGTAATCCCAGCACTTTGGGAGGCTGAGGTGGGTGGATCACCTGAAGTCGGGAGTTCCAGGCCAGCCTGACCAACATGGAGAAACCCCGTCTCTACTAAAAATACAAAATTCGCCAGGTGTGGTGGAGCATGCCTGTAATCCCAGCTACTCGGGAGGCTGTGGCAGGAGAATCGCTTGAACCCAGGAGGCGGAAGTTGCAGTGAGCCGAGATCGCGCCATTACACTCCAGCCTGGGTAACAAAAGCAAAACTCTGTCTCAAAAAAAGAAAAAAGCTGGCCGGGCGCAGTGGCTCAAGCCTGTAATCCCAGCACTTTGGGAGGCCGAGACGGGAGGATCACGAGGTCAGGAGATCGAGACCATCCTGGCTAACACGGTGAAACCCCGTCTCTACTAAAAAATACAAAAAACTAGCTGGGCGAGGTGGCCCGCGCCTGTAGTCCCAGCTACTCAGGAGGCTGAGGCAGGAGAATGGCCTGAACCCGGGAGGCGGAGCTTGCAGTAAGCTGAGATCTGGCCACTGCACTCCAGCCCGGGCGACAGAGCAAGACTTCGTCTCAAAAAAAAAAAAAAAGAAAAAAGTTATACAAGATAATTTGGTGACTATTGGGAAAATTTGATTACAGACTAGGTAGTAGATGGTACTTGTTCATTTTCTTTAGTAATAGTAATGATACCAGTATTGTAGTTACATAGGAGAATGTCCTTATAACCCGAAGTACATAGAGCTGACAACTGGAAGGTTCATCATACACATACACACTTGTGCATATACACAGAGCAAATGTGGCAAATGTTAATATTCAATCACAATTGTGGGTCTACAGCTTATTATACAGATGTTTGTTATATTGTTCAATTTTTCTGTATATTTGAAAACCTAGATAGCAAAAAATTAAGAAAAAAACAAAAAACCAAGTCAATGCCAAGAAAAGAAAAAAGGGAAACAAAATTATAGACTATAAGAGACTGAAGAGATAACAACCAAACACAATGATTGAATACTGGGTCCAAAACAACTACTCTAAAATGTATTTTGGGAACACTTAGGGAGACTGAAACATGAACTGTGTATTAGTTATTAGGGAATTATGATTAAGTTTCTTACTGTGTCAACAGTATTGCGGTGGTATAGAAGAATGTCATTATTCTTAGGAGATGTATGCTAAAGTAATTAGGGGTGGAGGGTCACAATGCCTACAACTTTGAAATAGCTCAGAAAAAAATAAGAGAGTCAGAGAAACAAACAGATAAGCAAATACAATAAAATGTTAACATTATTGAATCTATACAGTGAGTATGTATGTGTTCTTTGTTTAATTATTTATACAAGTTTGACATTTTTCTTAATTAAAATGGATACAAAGTTTTTTTAGGGCCAGGAGCAGTGGCTCACACCTGTAATCCCAACATTTTGGGAGGCCTTGGCAGGTGGATCACCTGAGGTCAGGAGTTCTAGGCCACCCTGGCCAACATAGTGAAACCCTGTCTGTACTAAAAATGCAAAAAATTAGCCAGGTGTGGTGGCGCATGCTTATAGTCCAAGCTACTGGGGTGACTGAGGCAGGAGAATCACTTGAACCCAGGAGACAGGTTGCAGTGAGGCAAGATTGTGCCACTGCACTCCAGCCTGGGTGACAGAGCAAGACTCTGTCTCAAAAACAAACAAACAAACAAAAAACCTTTTTTTAAGTAGAGAATTCATGGCAATTATGGTTACCCTTTAAATGAGGGACATCTCCTAGCTCAGCAGCAACAGGTAACCTCTGACTTATTCACTCAGTGTATTACCAAACAATATACCTACCTAAATAAGAATTAAGATGTTGCACGCAAGTTCCAAAAAATTCATCCCTTTGAGGTGGATCATAGTTCAAAGTGCTGAATGGAAGAATAATAGCAAGGATTGTAAAAGGATGGATCTGTATAAAAAGAACCAAAAATTTATAGTTTAAACTTTAGGAAAATAAGACAAAATTTTAACCTAATTATTTTTTAGGAGAAATCTTTTCCTATCATCACTACAGTTAAATAATAAATGTATCACTCTGCTTATTAATTTTTCCATCCTGCTATAATTTATTTAACCCCACCCACAATTAATAACTCCAAAAGTGTTAATGTAACAAAAAAGAAGTAAATCAGACAATCTACAAATTTATTTTGTTAGGTGTAAAATTCTATTCTGGCTGGGAGTGGTGGCTCATGCCTGTCATCTCAACACTTTGGATGGCTGAGGTGGGAGGACTGCTTGAGGCCAGGAGTTTGAGATTAGTCAGAGCAACATAGTAAGACCCTGTCTTTATTTAAATTTAAAATAAATAAATTAATTCGGTTTCAGAATTCATTAGTCACTAAATTGAATAGGAAACAGTATCAGCAATTTCCATGATAATCAGTACATTTTATAGAATAATCATAATGTAGAGAAGTTTCTTAAATTACAATCATTAGCATTCATTTTTCTTTCATTTGCTTTTCTATTTCATTTTTCACTCATTCATCCAATACTTAATGACTTCCAGGCATTATACTAAGCAAGTTAACTTTTTATTTTCGGTTGTGAGAAACACTGTCTTTTAAATAAAGGCCTTACTCTGATATATTTATGATAGTGATTTTATAAGTGAGCTGCTTCTCATATAATCCATAAAGTGGCATTTTACAAGTAAGTCCCAGAAATAAATCTGCAAGAAGATGCAATGACAATTTAAGAATACTGTTGCCAATGGATACCTTACAATTTTCTCAGTTTTTAAGCTTATCTCATACTTTTGAATATAACTGCTTTTAAATGGTAAAAATGATAACACATGATTATAGAAATAAGAAAAAGTAAAACCAAAAATCATTCATACTCTGCTGTCCCAATATGAGTTTCCTCAAATAATTGATTCCTAATCTTAATACTGTAATGAACCAAAGAATGATTGCTGATTCTTTCCAAATCTGCAATGCTGGAAGAAGAAAGTGACTTCAAGGACAGGAACAACAAATCGCTGAAACAGAAACCAGAGTTTTCTCTGTTTTTTTAAACACACAGGGTCTCACTCTGTCACCCAGGGTGGTGTGCAGTGGTGCAATCACAGCTCACTGAGCCATAATTCCTGGGCTCAACCAATCCTCTCATCTCAGCCTCCCAACCACTGCAATTACAGGCTTGAGCTACCATATCTGACCCAGAATTTATTTAATTTTTAAGCCTCAGATTCCAATCCAAGTTCTCAAAATGCCTATGATAAAAATTATGCTTGCAGAAGTTGACAACTCTATAAAATTAATGTGTAACATTTAAATTTCACCTTTTCAATCTGCTGAACAGCCACTGAGGCTATCCTATCAAGTAGCAAAGTACTGAGGTAATCAGTATTAGAAATAAAAGATGCAATCTCCACAACATTTATGTAATTAATTTCATCCACGAAATGCTGTAAAGTAGCAATCGTTTCTTCAAGAAGTGACTCAGGAAACGCGTTTCCTCTGACAGATTTAAGTTCCTCCCATAACAGATCCAAACTGTTGCTGTGTTGTAGTCTCTGACGACCATAGTGATCTAATTTTTGAAGTAGTTTCAGTTGTTTCCCAGTAATACTATCCAAATACATGTGATCATACTGAATCCATCTTAAAACAGATGTAGCAAAACTACTCAGGTTATTTAGGTCACACTGTGGTAAAACGGCTTCAATTCGGGATATCCCCACTTCGTCCAAGTGAGGAGAAGGGAGCAGGGAAATAGCATACACCAGAAAGGACACCTCAGTTGGTATGAAACTAATTTTCAAATGACTGCAAAATAAAAAATGAAAAGAATAAAATTAATACATCAGCCACAAAACCAAAATATATATGTATTAAAATATGAATATATATAATGAGTACTACAATTAATAGGTAAAATGATGATTCAAAAAAACCTCTTTCAAACTGTGTTTTTCCTCTAATCTGAAGCCACAACAATCATCAACACAGAAGACTTCTGTGACCAAATGTGTGGGGGTTCTTCCAAGCAGCGGACACCAGCTGGGTGTCCAATTCAGTTCTGACACTATCTACCTGGAGACAGTGTCAGATCCCACAGGTTGGGAACTTGGTCTCTAAGACTGACCTCTCCCACAAAAACCCCAGACTCCAGTTGCAAAAGTAGGCCTCCAGAACTTCTGAGCAACTGGCTTCAAGTTGGGGTTCTCACGACCTCCTCTTTGGGTTTAATTTGCTGAAGTGGTTCACAGAACTCAGGGAAACAGTTGCTTATGTTTACAGATTTATTATAAAAGATATTATAAAGAATGCAGATGAAGGGACAGTAGAGTGAGGTATGTGGGAAGGGGTGCACAGCTTCCGTGCCCTCCCTGACCATGCCACCCTCCAAGAACCTCCACGTGTTCAGCTATCCGGAAGCAGTCCGAACCCACTCTTCTTGGGTTTGTATGAGCTTCGTGATGTCAGCATTTCTTCACATAGGGTGTTGGGTGGGATCTCTCAGGGGAGTGTCTTTAAGACCCACGATCAGAAAGGTGGAGGGAGATTAGAGTCCTGCTTTAGGGCAGGAGAGATATTCTGTTTCCAGAGCCCTAACACACCCAACATGGTAACAAAAGACTATAGCAAGAGCTATAGAAGTTATGAACTAGTAACTAGGACGAAAGCCAATATATGTAACATCACAGGTGGGCATAATACAAGTTAATTTAAGAAGAGTTAGATAGGCCAGGCATGGTGGCTCATGCCTGTAATCTCAGCATTTTGGGAGGCCGAGGAGGGCGGATTGCCTAAGGTCAGGAGTTCGAGACCAGTCTGGCCAACATGGTGAAATGCCGTCTCTATTAAAAATACAAAAAAATTAGCCAGGCATAGTGACGTGCGCCTGTAATCCCAGCTACTCGGGAGACTGAGGCAGGGGAATCCCTTGAGCCAGGGAGGTGGAGGTTGCAGTGAGCCGAGATCATGCCACTGCACTCCAGCCTGGGCGACAGAAGAAGACTCCATCTTAAAAAAAAAAAGAAATAGTCAGATAAATTCAATGATAGGTCCATAAAGGATTATTCAGGAAAGCCTAAGACTTCCTGATGCCCTCCATCTCAAAAGAAAAAAAAAAAGAAAAAAAAATCTTTAGGTATAGAAATAGTGGAAGGAATAAAAGAATAAAACAGGAAGACCTGTTCTATTCTGAAGCACAGGCCAAAATTTTTTATTCAAAAATAAAACCACAGTCCCAGGGAAACAAAAGGTCCATGTCAGAACAATGTTTCCAGTGCTGTTGCTGAAGAAAGAACTTGGGTTCAATTTCTGATATGACCTGTAAGGCCCTGGCATACTGTGATCACCTGATAAAACTGGTTCCTTTTTTGTTTCTGATACATAGTCCAACATTTAAAACAAACGAATAAACAAACAACAAAAGAAATAGGACATAGTTGACCCCATTTTCTACTTCTTTCCCAGATCCCCATGGCCCGAGTTGCACCACCAGGACAATAATTGTTTGAAAAAACAAATTAAAAAACTGGGGGCCAGGCATGGTAGCTCACACCTTTAATTCCAGCAATTTGGGAGGCCAAGGCGGGCATAGCTTGAGCTCAGAAGTTCGAGACCAGTCTGGCTAACATAATGAAACCCCATCTCTAGTGAAAATACAAAAAATTAGCCGGGTGTGGTGGCACATGCCTGTAATCCTAGCTACTGGGGAGGCTAAGGCAT
This sequence comes from Theropithecus gelada, assembly GCF_003255815.1. Classification (NCBI taxonomy): domain Eukaryota; kingdom Metazoa; phylum Chordata; class Mammalia; order Primates; family Cercopithecidae; genus Theropithecus; species Theropithecus gelada. Next base: position 45,952,521 of record NC_037680.1, read on the forward strand.
GAGAATCACTTGAACCCAGGAGGAGGAGGTTGCAGTGAACCAAAATCACGCCACTGCACTCCAGCCTCGGCGACAGAGCAAGACTTTGTCTCAAAAAAAAAAAAAAAAAAAACTTTAGGTATAGAAGTAGTGGAAGGAATAATACAATCTAAAACAAAACTGAGGCCGGGCACAGTGGCTCACGCCTGTAATTGCAGCACTTTGGGAGGCCGAGGCGGGCGGATCATGAGGTCAGGAGATCGAGACCACCCTGGCTAATATGGTGAAGCCCCATCTCTACTAAAAATACAAAAAAAAAATTAGCTGGGTGTAGTGGTGGGCGCCTGTAGTCCCAGCTACTCAGGAGGCTGAGGCAGGAGAATGGCGTGAACCCGGGAGGCGGAGCTTGCAGTGAGCTGAGATAGCTCCACTGTACTCCAGCCTGGGCAACAGAGTGAGACTCCGTCTCAAAAAAATAAATAAATACATAAATTGAGTTACCTTTAAAATATTTTTTAAATTAATTAATTTTTTTCTGGAGAAAGGGTCTCACTCTGGTGCCCAGGCTAGAGGGCTAGTGACACAATATAGCTCATTGCAGCCTTGACCTCTTGGGCTCAAGTACTCCTCCTGCCTCAGCTTCCCTACACACTGGGAATATAGGCACATGCCACCACACCCAGCTAATTTTTTGTTCTTTGTTGTTGAGACAGGGTCTTGCTTTATTGCCCAGGCTGGTCTTGAACTCCCGGGCTCAAACAATCCTCCCAGCTCAGCCTCCCAAAGTGCTGGAATTACAAGCATGAGCCTCTATGCCTGGCCATTTAAAATATTTAAATTAGCATACTAATATAATTGTAATATTAATATTCAGTGTTAGCAAGGGTGTACTGATACAGGCACTCTCATTCACTATTAGTAAACTTAAAAAGTTGGTGTAACTTCCTGGAAAGCAATTTAGCAGTATGGCTTTGAAAACTTTAAAAGTATTTTAATTATATCATTTGACATGGTCAATTCCTGTCTGGGAAACTAACCTAATAAACTAATATAAAATCCAGGTAAAATATATGTGTTGTTATTCATCTTTTTTTTCTTTTAGAGGGAGTCTTACAATGTTTCCCAGGCTGATCTCCAACTCCTGGGCTCAAGTGATCCTTCTGCCTCAGTTTCCCAAATATACCTGGGTGTAACTGAGATACAGGTGCACCCCACCATGCCTTATCATAGTTTTTAGATGGCTAAAACGTGAAAACAATCTAAATAATGAGGGGGAATAGTAATAAGTGAATTATGGTACAGTCAAATGATGGGTATTAACCAGCCATTATAAAAGATTTACAAAACATTCTTAATGATGTAGATGCTTATAAGGTAAAATGGCCAAAAACAAACAAACAAAATTGTATGGTAAACTAGGAAAAAAAATACATATATGTAGTATACAACAAGGAAATAAACCAAATTGTTGACAGTGGATGAATGAGTTTATGAATAATTTTTATTTTCTTCTTTATATTTTTTTCTTTTCTTTTCTTTTCTTTTCTTTTTTAGAGACAAGGTCTCACTCTATAGCCCAGGCTGGAGTGCTATGGCATGACCATAGTTCACTGTAACCTTGAGGTCCTGGGCTCAAGCGAGCCTCCTGCTGAGTAGCTAGGACTACAGGCATGAACTATTACACCCTGCTAATATTTTAGTTTTTTGTAGAGACGGGGGCTTGCTATGTTGAACATGCTGGTCTTGAATTCCTGGCCTCAAATGATCCTCCTGCCTCAGTCTCTCAAATATACTTTTTTCTGTTTTCCAAAATTTTCAAAATGATTTTTATATAATATTTGGTCCAGTGCCTGACACAAGCGGGCACTTAGTACTGCATATTTCCACTTCAGTGCAGATAATCTCAAGTAGATATTAGAAGGAATGTACTCTATTTGAACTAATAATTTACATAAATGCTTATGTAAAGAGGTCCTGAAACAGCTCAAGGAACCCAGAGTTTTCATGTACTGGAATAATGTCTGTTGTGTTTTTTTAACTTATTGAAATATAATCTACATAAAATATACATATGCCTTCCTCATTACCCTGTCCTCACCTCCAAGATTAACTATCTCTATTTGTAACTACATGGATTGGTTTTGCCTTTATACTTTATATAAATTGAATCATTCAGTATGATTTCCTTTCTTTTTTTTTTCTGAGACAGGGTCTCATTTGTTTTCCCAGACTGGAGTTGGAGTACAGTGGCGTGATCTTGGCGCACTGCAACCTCCACCTGGTGGACTCAAGTGACCCTCTTGCCTCAGCCTCGTGAGTAGCTGGGACTACAGTCACGTGCTACCACACCCAGCTACTTTTTGTATTTTTAGTAGAGATGGGGTTTTTCTATGTTGCCCAGGCTGGTCCTGAACTCCTACGCTCAAGTAATCTGCCTGCCTTGGCCTCCCGAAGTGCTGGGGTTACAGGCGTGAGCCACTGCGCCTAGTCAGTGTGATTTCTTTTGTGTCAGGCTTCTTTTGCTCAATACTACGTTTATGAGATTTGTGTATACTTTTGTCATATAGTATTCTCTTGTAAGAGTATAACAAAATTTATTTATTTATTCTATTGTTGATGGATATTTGATTTATTTCCAGTTTTTCGTTATTATCAACAGTACTGTTTATGAACAAATTCATGGTTTTTTTTTGTTTTTTTTTGTTGAGACAGAGTCTTGCTCTGTCGCCCAGGCTGAAGTGCAGTGGCCGGATCTCAGCTCACTGCAAGTTCCACTTCCCGGGTTTACGCCATTCTCCTGCCTCAGCCTCCCAAGTAGCTGGGACTACAGGTACTCCCAACTTTTAAATGTTAGTCAATAACTCAAACACTTTTGATATAATTTTAAACCACAGTGATACATAAAGGCTCTCCTTACTCAGAATTTAATAAACTTTTAACATTATCATATGTGTTTCAAGTCTTTTCATAAAAGCAACAAAACAAGGAAAATGAAATCTTCTTTGATGCTCCCACTCCTGCTCTTATTTTTCTGTTAACATACCTAAAAGTATTCATCGGTATTGAATAATTTAATTTTTTAAAAAACACTGTGCGCCGGGCGCGGTGGCTCAAGCCTGTAATCCCTGCACTTTGGGAGGCCGAGGTGGGCGGATCACGAGGTCAGAAGATCAAGACCATCCTGGCTAACATGGTGAAACCCCATCTCTACGAAAAAAATACAAAAAACTAGCTGGGTGAGGTGGCAGGCGCCTGTAGTCCCAGCTACTCGGGAGGCTGAGGCAGGAGAATGGCGTGAACCCGGGAGACGGAGCTTGCAGTGAACCTAGATAGCGCCACTGCACTCCAGCCTGAGCAACAGAGCAAGACTCCGTCTCAAAAAAAAAAAAAATACACTGTGCAATGTACGTTTACAGAAGCACAATTCACAATTGCAAAGATGTTAATCAACCTAAATGCCCATTGACTAATAGGTGGATAAAGAAAATGTGGTAAATATATACCATGGATATCATGGTGTATATTTAATACACCTTTCATCAGCCATTGAAAAGAACAAAATAATGTCTTTTCAGCAACTTGGGTGGAGCTGAAAGCCATTATTCTAAGTGAAGTAACACAGGAGGGGAAAATAAAAAACTGTATACTTTCACTTATAAGTGGGAGCTAAGCTATGAGTACGCAAAGGCATACAGAGTGATATAATGGACGTTAGAGACCAGAAAAGGGAAGTTGGTAGGTGAGCTAGGGATAAAAAAAACAACACATTAGGTACAAAATACAATACTCAGGTGATGGGTGCACTTAAAATCTCAGAATTCACCGCTATACAATTAATCCATGTAACAAAAAACCACTTGTACCCCAAAAGCTACTGAAATATTTTTTAAAAAAATAAAAACATAGGCCAGGTGCAATGGTTCATGCTTGTAATCCCAGCACTTTGGGAGACCGAGGCAGGTGGATCACTTGAGGTCAGGAGTTCAACACAAGCCTGGCCAACATGATGAAACCTCGTCTCTACTAAAAATACAAAATTAGCCAGGCGTGGTGCCTCATGTCTGTAATCTCAGCTACTTGGGAGGCTGACAGGAAAACTGCTTGAACCTGGGAGGCAGAGGTTGAAGTGAGCCGAGATCATGCCACTGTATTGCACCCTGGGTGACAGGGTGAGACTACATCTCAAAAAAAACAAAAACAAAAATAAAGCCGGGCGCGGTGGCTCAAGCCTGTAATCCCAGCACTTTGGGAGGCCGAGGCGGGCGGATCACGAGGTCAGGAGATCGAGACCATCCTGGCTAACATGGTGAAACCCCGTCTCTACTAAAAATACAAAAAACTAGCCGGGCGTGGTGGCGGGCGCCTGTAGTCCCAGCTACTCGGAGGCTGAGGCAGGAGAATGGCCTGAACCTGGGAGTCGGAGCTTGCAGTGAGCCGAGATCGCGCCACTGCACTCCAGCCTGGGTGACACAGCGCGAGACTCCGTCTCAAAAAAAAAAAAAAAAAAAAAAAAACAAACAAAAAAAAAAACAAAAATAAAAATAAATAAAAACATAAAAATAAAATATAGAAAATTTTTTAAAAGCATGCAAAAAAAAAAAAAAAACCCACTCTGCAGACATAAATCATGCCTGGGCTAGTGTATAATATCTAATTTAGAACATAAAATTCATAATTGAGAGTCAGTCTATGTGGAATTCTATACTAAATATGGAAGGGTTGAAGAAACAATAAGCATCTTATCATCTTACCATCTTAATAAGAAGAAAGTTATTTTTCAAGAAAAAGATAAACTTCGTTATAACATCCTAATATGCTAAATTCTCATCTGATAATATGTCATTTCATATTACTCAGTTCAAAACCTTTTTAACCATAATGGCATATCACTTTATTATAATAAAAATCATGTTCACCTATATGCTTGGTCTTTCAGAAATCACAGTAAGAAATCAGGCCAGGCACAGTGGCTCATGCCTGTAATCCCAGCACTTTGGGAGGCCGAGGCGGGTGGATCATGAGGTCAGAAGATTGAGATCATCCTTGGCTAACACAGTGAAACCCTGTCTCTACTAAAAAAAATACAAAAAATTAGCTAGGCGTGATGGCAGGCGCCTGTAGTCCCAGCTACTCAGGAAGCTGAGGCAGGAGAATGGAGTGAACCCGGGAGGCAGAGCTTGCAGTGAGCTGCAATCGCGCCACTGCACTCCAGCCTGGGCGACAAAGCGAGACTCCGTCTCAAAAAAAAAAGAAATCACAGTAAGAAATCAAACTAGTTGAGCACGCTGGTTCAAGCCTGTAAAACCACCTCTCAGGAGGCTAAGGTGGTAGGATTGCTTGAGCCCATGAGTTTGAGGATGCAGTAAGCTATGATCATGCCACTGCACTCCAGCTTGGGCAACAAAGTGAGACCGCCATCTCTACAGAAAAAAAAAAAAATTGCCAAGTGTGGTAGCACTACTACTTGGGAGGCTGAGGCGGGAAGATCACTTCAGCCTAGGACTTCGAGGCTACAGCAAGTTGTGATTGGCTGCAGTGAGCTATGATTGCACCACTGCACTCCAGCCCAGGGGACAGAGTGAGACCCTGTCTCTAACAACAACAACAAAAAAAAACTATATCTGTAGAAAATAAGGTGATTTTAAATTATAAAGGGAGGCCGGGCGCGGTGGCTCAAGCCTGTAATCCCAGCACTTTGGGAGGCCGAGATGGGCGGATCACGAGGTCAGGAGATCGAGACCATCCTGGCTAACACGGTGAAACCCCGTCTCTACTAAGAAATACAAAAAATAGCCGGGCGAGGTGGCGGGCGCCTGTAGTCCCAGCTACTCGGGAGGCTGAGGCCGGAGAATGGCGTGAACCCGGGAGGCGGAGCTTGCAGTGAGCTGAGATCCGGCCACTGCACTCCAGCCTGGGCTACAGAGCGAGACTCCGTCTCAAAAAAAAAAAAAAAAAAAAAAAAAAAAAAAAAAATTATAAAGGGAAAATTCTATATGAAAACACTTTTTCGCCAGGCACGGTGGCTCACATCTGTAATCCCAACACTTTGGGATGCTCAGGCAGGTGGATCACCTGAGGTCAGAAGCGAGACCAGCCTGACCAACACAGTGAAATCCCGTCTCTAGTAAAATTACAAAAATTAGCCGGGTGTGGTGGCACATGCCTGTATTCCCAGCTACTCAGGAGGCTGAGGCAGGAGAATCGCTTGAACCGGGGAGGCAGAAGTTGCAGTGAGCTGAGATCGCTCCACTGTACTCCAGCCTGGGCAACAGAGCAAGACTCTGTCTCAAAAAAAAAAAAGAAAAAAGAAAAGAAAACACTTTTTCACCAACATCACCATTATATCTTACTCTCAAAAATTTAATAAGCCTTAAAATAGGCATGCATGCAAGACTGAAAGGCCCTAAATATGAATGCTCCCAAATGGAGTTGAACTTTTGTCAGCAGTCCCAATCTCTTCATGGTGGCTCCATTTTGCAGGAAAGGAGAATGGCTTTGCTATTCATCAGTTTACTGCCATTCCTCTCCTAGGGAACTCATCACCCTGCTGGCCTCATTTCCATTTCAAAATATACCCAGCATGAGCATTGGCAGAATGGCTGCGAGGGAGATAAAGTGTCTTAACATTTTTACTATTTTGCCTCCATAACTTCTAGCACCACTGTACACAGTTAAACAAAACAAATATTGTGGCTAGAAAATGAAATACTAAGCAAAATTTCTATTTTAATCTTACCTAAGCAGTAATTCTCTAAGTTTTGCAGAAAACTCCTTCCTTTGGAAACGCAGAAAAGTCAGTGCTTGAGTTATCTTCAACAACTCTAATGGTTTATAGCTATCCAAATGTTTATGCAGAACTGAAGTAACTCTAAAAAGGATTGATAGAGCATATATTATAACCAGTTCATTCATTCATTACACATTTACTGTGGCGCTTTCACGCCAGACACTCTGCTGTGTGCTGGAGAAATAGCAATGAATGAGACGAGATTTTCTATTCCTGAAGAAATGTCTCAAGATGGCTCTAGAAATGTAAACAAACTAAAACAGAATGAAGTGAAAGCGATGAATTAAGTGTGAATGAAATAATATTCAATTATCAATAGTACAGGAAGAGAAAAGCATAGTTTTTCTTCCTCAATTTCACAGAGGATCAAATTCCACATCCTCCCCATAACAAAATCTTTACCAAGAGTTACCAATAATTAGCAAGACTAATTTAATTTTCTTCCCTAAATCCACTGGCCCTCAAATGAAGATGCTTAAAAGCAAAGGGAAATTCTAAAAGGCAGTAAGTTGGAAAAAAATGGGACATAAGAAATATTAAAATAAAGGAACATATAATAGGTCACGAAAAATTAAGCATATACAGTTAGGCATACATAAAAATATAAGTATATATTTTTTCTTCTGAAATCTCAAGTTACCGAAAAGCCAACAAATGGCAGTATGATTTCAAGGTAACATTGTGGTATGAGATAATCCAAGTTCATATAGAATTGACTGTGCTGCAGAAACTTTCCTTTTGAAAATTACAGACTTGGTGGTAATTTTGGGAGAATTGCTTGAGCCCAGGAGTTCAAGACCAGACTGGGCAAAATAGTAAGACCCTATCTCTACAAAAAATTTTAAAAATAAGAAAGAAAGAAAAGTAAGAAAAGAAAAAAATAAAAGGAGGGTCTTTATGGTCTCTATTTTACAAGGTTATGATGCTCTCTCTGCTTGAGTGTAATAGCACAAATAAAATGAAAAATGCTACAAACAATTGTCATTTCTACTTTGAAAACCAAACCAGCACTCTGGGAGGCTGAGGCAGATGAATTCCTCGAGCCCAGGAGCTGGAGACCAGCCTGGGTAACATGGCAAAACACATCTCTACAAAAAATACAAAAATTAGCAGGGCATGGCGACACGTGCCTGTAGTCCCAGCTACTCAGGAGGCTGAGATGGGAGGATCAGTTGAGCCTGGGAGGTGAAGGGTGCAGTGAGTTGTGATGGCACCGCTGCACTCTAGCCTCGGCAACAGAGTCATACCCTGTCTCAAAAAAAAAAGGCCAGGCACTGTGGCTCAGCACTTTGGGATGCCGAAGTAAGTGGATCACTTGAGGTCAGGAGCCCCATACCAGCATGGAGGGCTGGGTGCGGTGGCTCTCACCCCTGTAATCCCAGCACTTTGGGAGGTTGAGGTGGGTGGATCACTTGAGGTCAGGTGCTCGAGACCAACCTGGCCAACATGGTGAAACCCCACTTCTACTAAATATACAAAACTTAGCCAGGCGTGGTGGCAGACGCCTATAATCCTGGCTACTCAGGAGGCTGAGATAGGTGAACTGCTTGAACCTGGGGCAGAGGTTGCAGTGAGCCGATATGGCACCACTGCACTTAAGCCTGGGCGACAGAGCAAGACTCTGTCTCAAAAATAAATAAATAAAATTAGCTGGGCATGGTGGTGGGTACCTGTAGTCCCAGTTACTCAGCAGGCTGAGGCAGGAGAATCCCTTGAACCAGGGAGGTGGAGGTTGCAGTGAGCAGAGAGAGTGCCACAGCACTCCAGCCTAGGGAACACAGTGAGACTCTGTCTCAAAAAAAAAAAAAAAAAAGAAAGACAAAAAGAAAAACAAAGTAGAACATAAACAGTGCCTTAAGTGTTAATTCCTTATTTCTTCAAAACAACAGGTAGATTAAAGAAAACCATTTTTCCTCAGAAAAAAATAGGTGCTTATGAATGACAAACTTAACATCATAAATTTCAGAAAGATACCTTTTAATCAGATGTGAATTTCTGCTTTCCATATCTTCCATTGCTCTCAACACTGCCAGGGCTTGCTCACCAGTTAGGTCCTCTGACATCAATAACAAAGTTGATTTAAGTCTAGAAGCAAAAAAAAAAAAAAGTTTTTGGTTGAAAAACTGAAAATTAGCTTGCAATTTTTTTTTTTTAATAACAGTTCTTGAGTAACAAATAGGAAAAAAAAGAATATAAACAAAAACTGAATTCAATATATAACCCCAGTGTTCTCCCCACATTACTCGAATATAAAATAGTACTGAATAAAGAAAAATATATTGTCTTCTTCAACGAAATTCAGGCCTTAGTATAATCCAATCTTAAACTGTTTGAAAAATAAAGGTAAAGATCTTTTAAGATTTTCAAATAATACAAGGTTATAATGGTTATAAAATACTATGATTCAGTGAAATTATTCAATACTAGAGAGCTAAGAAATGAACAACTGATATTCTGACAATTTCCCAAATGTTGTAAAACTGAATAGGAATCATCTAGGAGTCAATAAACCTGCATAGTATCAGAAATCTCATATACTAAGCACTTGATATAACAGTATAAACTGAAAATTAACAAAGGTGGTCCATTTTGACTATGATTAGTTGTCAGTTGAACTATCCAAAGTAGTGTAGTAATGTTAAGTATCATGATACATGTGTCTTTTAGAATCATTTAGAAAGCAAGCTCAAAACGTGACATCTGAGGATAGGATAAACTAATTGCCTATACACACTGGATAACTCCATGCCATCCTTTCCACCAACCTTTTCAAACATTTCAAAACCAGTTTCTCCACAAATTTTTCCCAACCACTTCAGTCTATATTTTTCTCACTTCTGTCTGCTCACAGCACTATCCATATCACTAATTTTATTGTTTTTTCATAAACTATGTTGTTACGGTATTTACGTATTTCAATTATGTCTATCCTCTCAATTGCAATGTAAATTCCTTGAAGACAGAGACTCAGTTAAATCCAACTTTTGTACTGCTTTAGCACTGAGATTTTAATAGTACTTGATGACAAAAAATGGTTCCAATAGTTTGTTTGTATGTGTGTTTCTTTGTTTGTTTTGAGATGGGGTCTCACTCTGTTGCCCAGGCTGGAGTGCAGGGGCATGATCTCAGCTCTCTGCAACCTCCGCCTCCCAGGTCCAAGCGATTCTCCTGCCTCAGCCTCCCAAGAAGTTGGGATTACAGATGCCTACCATTGCACCTGCCATCACTCCCGGCTAATTATTTTTTGTATTTTGTTTGTTTGTTTTTTGAGATGGAGTTTCACTCTTGTTGCTCAGGCTGGAGTGCAATAGCGCAATCTTCGCTCACTGCAACCTCAGCCTCCCAGGTTCAAGCGATTCTCCTGCCTCAGCCTCCCAAGTAGCTGAGATTACAGGTGCCCACCACCACGCCCGGCTAATTTTTTGTATTTTTAGTAGAAACAGGTTTTCACCGTGTTGGCCAGGCTGGTCTCAAACTCCTGGACTCAAGTGATCCAACTGCCTCAGCCTCCCAAGGGGCTGGGATAACAGGCATGAGCCACCATGTCTAGCCCTTTTTTTTTTCATATTTTTAGTAGAGTCGGAGTTTCACCATGTTGGCCAGGCTGGTCACAAACTCCTGACCTCAAGTGATCTGCCGTCACTGGCCTCCCAAAGTGCTGGGATTACAGGTGTGAGCCACCATGCTGGGCCCCAATAGTTTTTAATAATCACCTTGTTTCCATCTTGATATAGTCTTAAGATGTGCTCTTAAATTTTTTCATATAATTCAAAGTACTTTTTTTTTTTTTTTTTTTGAGTCAGAGTTTCACTCTTGTTGCCCAGGCTGGAGTGTAATGGCGCGATCTTGGCTCATTGCAACCTCTGCCTCCCGAGTTCAAGCGATTCTCCTGCCTCAGCCTCCCGAGTAGCTGGGACTACAGGTGCCCGCCATCACGCCCAGCTAATCTTGTATTTTTAGTAGAGACTGGGTTCCTCCATGTTGGTCAGGGTGATCTCGAACTCCCCACCTCAGGTGATTCACCTGCCTCGGCCTCCCACAAGTGCTGGGATTACAGGCGTGATCCACTCACTGCACTCAGTCACAAAGTACTCTTAAAAAATAAAACTTTCTCCATAAAGTTTTTCCTAACCGAGTAATGATTCCCCTAGTATGCAACTCTTGGAACCCCTGCTTAAGTAAATCTACTAATCATACTTATGTGTTAGGATTATTATATAAAATTCTTTTTTTTTTTTTGAGACAAGGTTTCATTCTGTGCCCAGACTGGAATTCAATGGAGTGATCTCAGTTCACTGCAGCCTCAGCCTCCTTGGGCTCAGGTGATCCTCACGAGTAGCTGTGACTCTAGGTGCGCACTGCCACATGCGGCTAATTTTGAATTTTTTTGTACAGACAAGGTTTCACCATCTTGCCTGGGCTGGTCTCAAATTCCTGGGATCCAGGGATCCACCTGCCTCAGCCTCCCAAAGTGATGGGATTAAAGGTGTGCAACAATGTGCCCAGCTTGTAATTCTAAATAATTCATACAATTATGCTGGGTGGGGGAATTTTATGTCTAGTATAAATCCAGTCACATGGCCTACGAAGAGAGAATCTTATCTATTAACCATACTTGTATGCTAATTTAATATTTGTTCATCATTATATTTCAAATATTACTACCTACATCAATATCTAGCAAAACTGGAAATTCCTAAATGAGAGGCGCCACATAAAATTTGCTCAAACCTGACATGGGGACATATGCCGAGTGCATAATAAATGCTTTGATGACTATTGTGATGAAGCAACAAAGCATAAAATGGTACTCTGCTATGACTACTATAATTCTAAATATTCCACAGACTTACACTGGGTGGGGGAGTCTTGTGTGTAAATCCAAGTCACGTAGCATAGAAAAGGAGAATAAAAACACATGGCGTTTCCCCTCATTTTTTTTCATGTTGGCCCAGTATCAGAGGTTTACCTTTCAGAACACAGCAATAGACTAAGAGTTTGAGATGTAAATTAGAATAATCAGAAAAAGAATCAAGGAGCAGAGCATAAGAGATTCTTTTCCCTTCCACAACCTAATGGGGTGATATTTGTACCTCCCAGAGCTGCAAGGAGACGTAAGCTTGAAGGCTCCACATATTCACAACAAAAAAAGTAATGCATTTTAAACTGAACTTACTGTTTCTTTTCTTCAGGTCCTGCAATGGGTCCCAATGTTACAAACAATTTTACAAAGCTAGCAGGATGATTACACAGAGGGATCATTTCAGTTAGCTTCTTTTTAGCCATCATAATAAATTCAAAACTATTAAACTGTAGAAGCTTGTATAGCCTAAGTATTTTACTGATGGAATCCAAATCAAGTTGGTCCACATTACTTAAAAATACGTTATTACACTTTTCTAATAATGGTTGATAACAATATTTAATATTTCGAAGAAACCGTGTTATTCTTGTTGCAACATTGACCTCAGAAGAATCTATGGTGTCAAAAAGAAGTTCTGTTTTGTTCACCAGTTGTTGTTGAAAATGTCGTGATATTAAAGAAGATATGTTGACCATCAAGACAGACAAGGAACTGAAAAAGAAAACAGATGCAAAGATTTTTACATCAATTAAAAATGATCTTTTTTTTTTTTTTTAGTAGAAACAGAGTCTTGCTATGTTGCCAGGGTTGGTCTCAAACTCCTGGGCTTAAGCAATCCTCCCACCTCAGCCTCCCAAAGTGCTGGGATTACAGGTATGAGCCACTGCACCCAGCCAAGAATAATCAACTCTAAAACTAAACAATTAGATATGGAAAGGAAGTGGTAAGAATATTATGAGTTTTATGCCATAAAATTTTTCTTTTAAATACTAGTGGTACTTGAATTCAGATTTCTTAGTAATCAAATCCTTTCAGACAAAAGGCATGGGAGTAATATTTTTCATTGAGAGCATCAAATGCCTTGTTTTATAGCAAAAACTACTTCGGTGGAAAATATTTTAGTGAAACTTATTCAGAAATCACTTTGGACCAGGCCAGGCACGGTGGCTCACGCCTGTAATCCTAGCACTTTGGGAGGCTGAGGTGGGTGGATCATGAGGCCAGGAAATCGAGACCATCCTGGCTAACATGGTGAAACCCTGTCTCTACTAAAACTACAAAAAATTAACCAGGCATGGTGGCGGGCGCCTGTAGTCCCAACTACTCGGGAGGCTGAGGCAGAAGAATCACTTGAACCCGAGACGCAGAGGTTGCAGCGAGCAAAGATCGTGCCACTGCACTCCTGTCTGGGCGACAGAGCGAGACTCCGTCTCAAAAAAAAAAAAAAGAAATCACTTTAGACCAACAACGCATGAATGCAACATTAAAAGTTTCATTTCATTTTTTTAGAAGTAGACATTTTTTATTATTCCTTTCTCTGTGTGTCTATAATTTGCTAATAAAAACTTGGCAAAATTTTTCTCACTAGTGAATAATTTCAGATTTTTAAATACTTTATGCTTAATTGATATTAATATACAACAGCAAGACAGTACTGAACACGGGATGGCATTCAACATTTCTTCACTCAATAAGCACTTGAGCATAAATCACCTTTCTAGACACTGTGGAAGACACCAAAATTACTAAGTTGTGGTCCCTATTTTCAAAAGACTGTTCTTACATAATATAAAAATCAGAAAACTATAAGAATACACCTTTAATGAAAAGTATGCAAAACAGAAAAGATATAAGATAAACATTTAGGGATGATAATTAGAAAACAATCTACAAAAAAGACAAAAATATAATAGAAAATAATCTTACCCATTAGGATAGTGAGACGTGCTATTTTTTGTTTCCAAATTTCTCTAATCTTTTTAATAAAGTTAATTAATATTTTTAAAAATCTCCAGTTGTACAATACTTGGGCTTCTCCAGTTACAATGTTTAATATCAAGATTAATTAGCATTAATTATCAACCTAACATTGCTCTTTAATTTAACCATCAATCCCCCAAAATGATTTTTTTTTTTTTAATACGAAGTCTCACACTGTCACCACACTGGAGTGTGGTGGCGTAATCTCGGCTAACTGCAAACTCCGACTCCCTGGTTCAATCAATACTTTTGCCTCAGCCTCCTGAGTAGCTGGGATTACAGGCACGTGCCACCACGCACAGCTAATTTTTGTATTTTTAGTAGAGACGGGGTTTCACCATGTTGGCCAGGATGGTCTCAAACTCCTGACCTCGTGATCTGCCCGCCTCGGCCTCCCAAAGTGCTGCAATTACAGGCATAAGCCACCACACCCAGCCCAAAATGATTTTTTTTAAAACATGTAGCTTCTCAAAGTGGTCTATAAGAGTTTTTAAACAACAAGCTAAAATAATTACTATACCATGATTTTTTTTTTTTTGAGACAGCGTATCATCGTGTCGCCTACGCTGAAGTACAGTGGTATGATCACGGCTCACTGCAGCCTCGATCTCCCAGGCTCAAGCAATCCTCCTGCCTCAGCTCCCAAGTAGCTAGGACTACAGGCATGCACCACCATGCCCTCCTAATTTTTTGTTTTTTGTAGAGACAGAGTCTTCACTACGTTGCCCAGCTTGGTTTTGAACTCCTGGCTGCCGGTGATGCTCCTGTCTCCTAAAGTGCTGGGATTATAGGCATGGGCCACATCACCCAGCCCCACAATTGTTTAAAAGGAGCAAAAGATGGCTGGGCGTGGTGGCTCACACCTGTAATCCCAGCATTTTGGGAGGCCAAGGCAGGTGGATCACCTGAGGTCAGGAGTTCAAGACCAGTCTGGCCAACATGGTGAAACACTGTCTCTACTAAAAAATACATAAAATTAGCTGGGCATGGTGGTGGGTGTCTGTAATCCCAGCTACTGGGGAGGCTGAGGCAGGAGAATCTCTTGAATCCGGGAGGCAGAGGTTGCAATGAGCCGAGATCGCGTCACGGCACTCCAGCCTGGGCAACAGAGGGCAATTCTGTCTCAAAAAAAAAGAGCAAAAGACTTAAACAAATGCTTCATGAAAGAAAGATATACAAATGGCCATAAGCACATGAAAAAATGTTCAACATCATTAACAGGAAATCGCACACTAAAACCACAATGAAATACCACTACACACCCAGTATAATGGCTAAGACTGACAACGTAAATGTTGGCCAGACTATGTAGCAACTAAAACTCATATATTGATGGTAGGAATGCAAAATATTATGACTACTGGGAAAATTATGTGGCAAGTTCTTAAAATCATACATATATCCTAGGACCCAGCAATTCCATTCCTAGGTAGCTATGCAAAAGAAATAAATATGTATCTCTACAAAAAGATTTGTATTAGGATATTCATTGCAGTTTTATTCATAATAATGAAAAATGAGAAACAGCCCACAAGTCCACCAACAGATAAATAAACTGTGGTATATTTATGCAATGGGACACTACTCAGTAATAAAAGTAAATAAACTACTGATACATGCAACAACATGGATAAATCTTAAAACATAATGCTAAGTAAAAGAAGCTAGACAGAAAATAGTGTAAACTGTATGATCCTATTAAATGAAGTTTTGGAATGGGCAGAACTTGGGTAGGGTGATAGAAATTAGAACATTGGGCCGGGCACGGTAGCTCACGCCTGTAATCCCAGCACTTTGGGAGACTGAGGCAGGCAGATCACCCGATGTCAGGAGTTCAAGAACAGCCTGGCCAACATGGTGAAACCTGGTTTCTACCAATAACACAAAAATTAGCCGGGCGTGGTGGCACACGCCTATAATCCCAGCTACTCGGGAGGCTGAGGCTAGGGAATCGCTTGAATCCGCTAGGTGGAGACTGCAGTGAGCCGACATCATGCCACTGCACTCCAGCCTGGGTGACAAGAACAAAACTCTGTCTCAAAAAAAACAAAATTAGCCGGGCATGGTGGCACACACCTGTAGTCCCAGCTACTTGAGAGGCTGAGGCAGGAGAATCGCTTGAACCCAGGAGGCGGAGGTTGCAGTGAGTCAAGATTGAACCACTGCATTCCAACCTGGACACCAGAACAAGACTCCATCTCAAAAAAAGATTGAAAAAAAAAAGAAAGAAATTAGAACACTAGTTGCTGACATGGTAGGGGGATAGGATTGACTGAGAAGGAACATGAGGAAACTTTCTTAGGTGATGGAACTATTTCCCTATCTTAATGTAGGTATATATTTGACACAACTGATGGAACTGTACCTTTAAGATTTGTAATTTCACATATTAATAAATTAAGCCTCAATTTTAAAAAATAGTAATCTTCCTGCATAATTAGTGTGTTTATCCAGAAGTAGCTTAAATCAAAAAATGTTTGTGATTGAAAAAATAAAACAACCTTCAGGTGAGAAACTTGGATAGCCAGGGGGTAGCACATATATATACACATATATATACACGTTTTTTTTTTTTAGACAGAGTCTTGCTCTTGTCACCCAGGCTAGAGTGCAATGGCATGATTTTGGCTTACTGAAACTTCTGCCTCCTGGGTTTAAGCGATTCTCCTGCCTCAGCCTCCCGAGTAGCTGGGATTACAGGCACTCACCACCATGCCTAGCTAATTTTTGTATTTTTAGTGGAGATGGGGTTTCACCATGTTGGCCAGGCTGGTCTCTAACTCCTGACCTCAGGTGATCCACTCGCCTTGGCCTCCCAAAGTGCTGGGATTACAGGCTTGAGCCATCACACCCAGCCACATAAGTGTATTTAAAAAAAAAAAAAAAAGGCAGGGTGCTGGGCATGGTGGCTCATGCCTATAATCCCAGAACTTTGGGAGGCCAAGGTGGGTGGATCACTTGTGGTCAGGAGTTTGAGACCAGCCTGGCCAACATGGGGAAACCCCATTTCCACTAAAAACACAAAAATTAGCTAGGCGTGGTGGCGGGTGCCTGTAATCCCAGCTACTCGGGAGGCTGAGGCAGGAAAATCGCTTGAACCCAGAAGGCAGAGGTTGCATCACTGCACTCCAGTCAGGGCAACAGAGGGAGACTCCATCTCAATAGAAAAAAAAAAAAAATGCAGGGAGGTAGGGTGGAGTGGGGCAAGGAAAGCAGGAAATTACTATAATTTAATTTTACCAAAGTGCTAATCACTTTGTAAATATGCTAGAAAAAGCTGTATCTGAAATGCCAAAGACAATCAGTACTGGATTATGAAGGTGAGCATTGACAGTAAGTAATCTTAGGTTAAAAACAAAACAAACCCACAAACCACTGGTATGAAAACCAGAGAAACTCCTCAAATGTTACTTTCAAATTAATAGTTCCTTGATATTCAGGAAATGCAATTATTAACTCTCCTTTATGAAACTGAAAAGAAAGTATTCCCAGATGGAAAGAATAAGAAAGACATAATTATATGTAAAATTTGTGAATTTATTAATTTATTATAAATTATTAATTTTTTTATTGCGGTTTTTTTTTTGCTTTTTTTTTTTTTGGTGGTGGTGGTGGTGTTTTGAGACCGTCTTGCTCTGTTGCCCAGGCTGGAGTGCAGTGGCACAATCTCAGCTGACTGCAACCTCCACCTCCCCTCCCAGGTTCAAACAATTCTTGTGCCTCAGTCTCCCGAGTAGCTGGGATTACAGGTGCCTGCCACCATGCCCAGCTAATTTTTTTATTTTTTGTAGAGATGGGGTTTTCGCAATGTTGGCCAGGCTGGTCTCGAACTCCTGACATCAAGTGATCCACCCACCTGGGCCTCCCAAAGTGCTGGGATTACAGGTGTGAGCCACCACGCCTGGCCAGTGAATTCATACTTAATTTAAGTACTTCTTGGGTTTACTTTATGATATAATAATAATATCTACTATCCAATACTGAGAAACTTCTATGTTCTAGATACTTATTCAGAGACCATTTTCAGTGGGTTTCTGACTGCCTTTGTTCAGAACTATCTTTTCAAGGATGTTTGTGTAGCAAACAGCCTAGGAGAATAGAGACAATGTCTTCTGTTGGAGCAGAGTAGGCATGCTTTATTATAAAAGATTCAGGTTTTCTAAGCTCAGAGCTCCTCTCCTGGAACACAACCCATTGTGGGAACAAGAGCTCAGGGAATCAACACAAGAAAATGCTAGTACTCTGCTACTGCTATTGCTATAAAAAACAAAGTCCCCTGTCTCTGACCTCGGAGTCTCAGACCTTCCTACAGCACCTAGGCAGACAAACTTAGCTTGCAAATAAGGTAAAATCTCAGATCCTCCACAAACCTCAACAATATTGTATTACACTTTATGCACCTTATGTCTAATCCCCATAGCAACATTGCAAAGTAGCTATTACCTTCCCTCTTTTGCAGATGAGGATAACGAAATTCCAAGAGCTTAAGTAAATTACCCTTAAGTCACATAAACTAAGAGTAGCAAATCTGACTGCATCCACATCCAAAGCCCAGGATCTTTCCACCACAACACAAGACTCCCCAAATAAATTTACCTTAAGTCTTGTGTGGTTTCCAAGTTCCTATGAACAATATCAGCTATTTTTCCCATTAATGGACTAAAATACAAACGCTGATCTGCTAGGCAAGAGGAAAATTCTGAGAGCAGTTTAATATCAAACCTATTAAAGGAAACATACAAAGGAGAACATTGGTATTTACTTTCACTTAAAACACATAATACATAGTTATAAAACTAAAAGCAATCAAAATAGTAACATATTACATAAAATTATTTTTTTCTAAAATGTTTATTATTATAATAAAAGTAACAAATGGAAACAGTTAAAGTCAGATATTTAGAAATATTTTAAAACGGGGAAAATCACTACAAATTATTTTAATTATTTACTTAATTTTTTTAGATGACAGAAAAATTTTGACTCAAGATTACATATTAAGAAATATAAGCCGGGCGCGGTGGCTCAAGCCTGTAATCCCAGCACTTTGGGAGGCTGAGACGGGCGGATCACAAGGTCAGGAGATCGAGACCATCCTGGCTAACACGGTGAAACCCCGTCTCTACTAAAAAATACAAAAAAACTAGCCGGGCGAGGTGGCGGGCGCCTGTGGTCCCAGCTACTCCGGAGGCTGAGGCAGGAGAATGGCGTAAACCCGGGAGGCGGAGCTTGCAGTGAGCTGAGATCCGGCCACTGCACTCCAGCCTGGGCGACAGAGCCAGACTGAGTCTCAAAAAAAAAAAAAAAAAAAAAAAAAGAAATATAATAGCTGCTATTACAACAGTGCTATGAAAAACTCCAGAATTTTTTTAACAGGAGAAATTTCTTACCCAAGAAAATGACAAGACAAAAGAGAGGAAAAAGGAACTGTTATAGATTTTACGACTTTGAATTCACTAAAAAACAAGCACAAGAAAGTTTACAGCAACACATATGTAATAGCAAAAACCTGCAAAAAAACAAATGTCCATCAAGAGTACAATGGATAAACTGCACATACTCATACAATAGAATAAAATTATGAAATCATACAACATAATGGATAAATCTTTAAAACATACTGAGCAAACTAAACTATAAGGGTATATATTATAGGATTTCATTTCTACAGAAACCTTAATTTACGGTGTTAGAGGTCAAGATTCTCTTTGGGTGAGAGGAATAGAAGAGGACATGAAAAGAACTAACGACGTTGTTTCCTGATCTTGGTGCTGTTACATGGAAGTGATCAGTATATTAAAATTCATTGTGCTACATGCTTATGATTAGTGTAATTTTTATACATTATTTTTCTGTAAAGTTTACTTAAAAAGAAACAGAGGCCGGGCGCAGTGGCTCAAGCCTGTAATCCCAGCACTTTGGGAGGCCGAGATGGACAGATCACGAGGTCAGGAGATCGAGACCATCCTGGCTAACACGGTGAAACCCCGTCTCTACTAAAAAATACAAAAAACTAGCCGGGCGTGGTGGCGGGCGCCTGTAGTCCCAGCTACTTGTGAGGCTGAGGCAGGAGAATGGCGTGAACCCGGGAGGCGGAGCTTGCAGTGAGCTGAGATCCAGCCACTGCACTCCAGCCTGGGCGACAGAGCCAGACTCCGTCTCAAAAAAAAAGAAACAGAAAAAACCTTGAGACACGGTAATTGTGAACCTTACTCAGAAACTGATTCAAACAAACTGCCTATAAAAAGACCTTTATAAGACAATCAAGAAAATTTCAACGCAGACAATGTGGGGAAAAGAAAGAAAGATCAGACGATTACTGTGTCTATATAGAAAGAAGTAGACATAAGAGACTCCATTTTGTTCTGTATTTGAGATGCTGTTAATCTGTGACCCTACCCCCAACCTCTGTCCTTGCACGAGACATGTGCTGTGGTGACTGAAGGCTTAATGGATTTTGGGCTGTGCAAGATGTGCTTTGTTAAACAAATGCCTGAAGGCAGCTTGCTGGTTAAAAGTCATCACCATTCTCTTAATCTCAAGTACCCAGGGACACTTACACGGACAAAGGTCGCAGGGACCTCTGCCTAGGAAAGCTAGGTATTGTCCAAGGTTTCTCCCCATGTGATAGTCTGAAATATGGCCTCGTGGGAAGAGAAAGACCTGACTGTCCCCCAGCCGGACACCCGTGAAGGGTCTGTGCTGAGGAGGACTAGTACAAGATGAAAGAAAGGCTTTTGGCGGATGTTGGCAGTTAAGATAAAGAAAAGCGGCCACGCGGTGGCTAAAGCCTGTAATACTAAGGGAATTCAGAGACTGGTGTGGGTCTTCTGTATGCTGAGCAGCGGTCCCCTGGGCCCACTTTTTCTTTCTCTATACTTTGTCTCTGTGTCTCATTTCTTTTCTCAAGTCTCTCGTTCCACCTAACGAGAAACACCCACAGGTGTGGAGGGGTAGGCCACCCCTTCAAGACAAGGTACTAGGTAATACTGAAAATTTAAATTTATCAATTTTATTATGTTTTTAAGACACAGTGTCTCACTGTGTTGCCCAGGCTGGACTTGAACATCTAGGCTCAAGTGATCCTCTAACCTCAGCATTTTTATTAAAATTAAAAAAAAAAATTCTGTTATGGGTACATAGTAGGTATATATATTTATGGAGTACATGAGATATTTTGAGACAAGCATGCAATACAAAATAAACACATCATGAAGAATGGAGTATCCATTCCCTCAGGCATTTATCCTTTGAGTTACAAACAATCCAATTACATTCTAAACTACTTTAAAATGTACAATTAAGGGGCTGGGCACAGTGGCTCACACCTGTAATCCCATCACTTTGAGAGGCCAAGGTGGGTGGATCACGAGGTCAGGGGCACAGTGGCTCACGCCTGTAATCCCAGCACTTTGGGAGGCCGAGGCGAGTGGATCATGAGGTCAGGAGTTCCAGACCAGCCTGACCAGCATGGTAAAACCCCATCTCTACTAAAAATACAGAAATTAGGTGGGTGTGGTGGCAGGCGCCTGTAATCCCAGCTACTCAGAAGGCTGAGGCAGGAGAATTGCTTGAACCCGGGAGGCAGAGGTTGCAGTGAGCTGAGATCACGCCACTGCACTCCAGCCTGGGCAACAGAGCGAGACTCCATCTTAAAAAAAAAAAAAAAAAAAAAAAAGTACAATTAAGTTATTGACTATACTCACCCTGTTGTGCTGTCAAATAGTAGGTCTTATTCATTCCATTTTTTTTTACCCATTAACTATCCCCCACAATCACCAATTACCCTTCCCAGCCTCTGGTAACCATCCTTCTGCTCTCTACATCCATAACTTCAATTGTTTTGATTTTTAGCTCCCACAAATGAGTGAGAGCATGCAATGTTTATCTTTCTGTGCCTGGTTTATTTCACTTAACATAATAATCTACAGTTCCACCATGTTGTTGCAAATGACAGGATCTCATTTTTTTTTTTACGGCTGAATATTACTCCACTGTGTATACGTACTACATTTTCTTTTTTTTTTTTGAGACGGAGTCTCGCTCTGTCGCCCAGGCTGGAGTGCAGTGGTGCGATCTTGGCTCACTGCAAGCTCCCCCTCTGGGCTTCACGCCATTCTCCTGCCTCAGCCTTCTGAGTAGCTGGGACTACAGGTGCCCACCACCATGCCTGGCTAATTTTTTGTATTTTTAGTAGATACGGGGTTTCACATTGTTAGCCAGGATGGCCTCGATCTCCTGACCTCGTGATCCACCCGCCTCAGCCTCCCAAAGTGCTGGGATTACAAGCGTGAGCCACCAGCCACCACATTTTCTTTGTCCATTCATCTCTTGATGGACACTTACGTTGCTTCCAAATCTTAGCTATTGTGTACAGTGCTGCAATAAACATAAGAGTGCAGATATCTCTTCAATATACTGATTTCCTTTCTTTTGGGTATATACCCAGCAGTGGGATTACTGGATCACATGCTAGCTCAACTTTTAGTTTTGGGGGGAACCTCCAAACTGTTCTCCATAGTGCTTACACTAATTTACATTTCCAAAAACAGTATACAGGGTTCCCTTTTCACCACATCCTCGCCAGCATTTGTTATGGCATGTCTTTTGGATATAAGCCATTTTAACTGTGGTGAGATGATGTCTCACTGTAGTTTTGATAGCATTTTTCTGATGTTGAGCACCTTTTCATATGCCTGTTTGAAATTTGAACATCTTCTTTTGAGAAATCTCTACTCAAATCTTTTGCCCATTTTTTGATCGGATTATTAGACTTTTTCCTATAGAGTTGTTTGAGCTCCTTATATATTCTGGTTATTAATCCCTTGTCAGATGGGTAGTTTGCCAATATTTTCTACCCTTCTGTGTATTTTCGCTTCACTTTGTTGATTATATCCTTTGCTGTGCCACCTCAGCCTTCTGAGTAGCTGAAACTACAAGCACGTGCCACATGGTTCTATATTTTTTAAAAGTCCTTAGAGAAACATACTGAGGTATTTAAAGATGAAATGATACCATTATTTAAAATATACTGAAGTATACTGAGAGTGGGAGGTGATACAGATAAAACAAGACTGGCTATATGTTGACAATTGTTGAAGCTGGAGGATGGATACATGGGAATTCATTGTACTATTTTTTCTCCTTTTGTAAATATTAAAAATATTCTATACTAAAAAGTTTTTTAAAAAATTTGGATTTCTTGGGAGGCCAAAGTGGGAGGATTGCTTGAGCCCAGGAGTTCAAGACCAACCTGGCAACATGGCGAAACCGCATCTCTACTAAAAATATAAAAATTAGCTGGGCGTGGTGGCATGCACCTGTGGTCCCAGAAACTTGGGAGGCTGAGATAGGAGGATGGCTTGAGCCGGGAAGTTTGAGGCTGCAGTGAGCCCTTGTTGCACCACTGTACTCCAGCCTGGGTAACAGAGCCAGACCCTATCTCAAAAGAAAAAAATATATATGGATTTCAAACACATGTTAATTATCCTTGCCGACTTCATCATATAGTAGTAACCCAAAATAATCTACCCCACTTAAATCATTAAAAATTATATTCATAAAACGGGCCAGGCGCAGTGGCTCATGCCTATAATCCCAGCACTTTGGGAGGCTGAGGTGGGCAGATCACAAGGTCAGGAGTTTGAGACTAACCTGGCCAATATGGTGAAACCCTGTCTCTATTAAAAATACAAAAATTAGCTGGGTGTGTTGGCAGGCACCTGTAGTCCCAGCTACTCGGGAGGCTGAGGCAGGAGAATCGCTTGAACCCAGGAGGCAGAGCTTGCAGTGAGCCAAGATCACGCCACTGCACTCCAGTCTGGGCGACAGAGCAAGGCTCTGTCTCAAAAAAAAAAAAAAAAATTATATTTATAAAACATAAGTTCATAGATATTTTAGCAAGATCATTGTACTTCTGAGTTATTTTGAAATAAAGAAAAATTTAAAAGAAATGCTTGATTCACTATAAAATACAATCATACATGTAATTTAATTAATACAGTAATTGTAAAACACAAAAGACCACCTATTTTACAAGTGATTTGTTCAAGCTGCATAATACACATAATATATTGTTGCTTTGAAGAGAAATAAAACGTTGTGACCTATTACCAACAATGACCAAATTTAACCCCAAAGATCCAATAGATAGATAATTCATACTGTTAGCAAAAGGAGTAAGATTACTCTGCTTACCCTCAATGTAGTTATAGGTAGAGAGTATAAAAGACAGATGGGTTTAGCTAATACGATTAACTTAAAATCACAACTCAGTAGATTAATACAGAATTTCTAAATCTAGAGAACTGTTCTATCCCTTAATTTAATATAAAGGCCTACAGAGTTTACCAGTATATGTCTATAAGTATTTATCATAGTTTAAACTTTAAGAGGCAATATGTTAAAAATATTTTAAAAATCAGAATGGTCACTCCTCTCTGTCTACAAGTAGCCTGTTGTTTCTACTTCATCTTAGCCAAGTCTTTCCTGTCTGGTTTCTATTTGATTTAGAGGGAGAGTTGCTCTGTAGTTTTTAATAGCCTCCTATCTCTTGCTCACCCTGATTTTTTTCTTTCCTCCCTAACATGTGCCTTATTCCACTAACAACAGACTACAATCATCCGGAATTTCGAGATTAAAAAATTCAAAGTTTTCAAAAATAGATGAAGATTTCCCAAAATGAGTCTGCTATTATCTCAGCCCTTTTATAAATAAAGAACTTCTGATATATAATTAGAGAATAAATTTCTCTATACTCACAAGATTTCCCATTTTTCTGAAGTATTATCAAGTATGGCAACATGCTAAAAATAGAGCTGTATATAGTATAGGAAATATATCTGAATTAATACTGTCCACAGCAGTGGACCTGAAACTCACTTTCTTTAAAAAGCTTATAAGTCACCTATAAGCTCTGGTCATTGCCTCTCCATAAAAATGGAATAACAGGCAAGTAGCGACAGATGCTCCTAAACAGTGTTAAGCCGGGCGCGGTGGCTCAAGCCTGTAATCCCAGCACTTTGGGAGGCCGAGACGGGCGGATCACGAGGTCAGGAGATCGAGACCATCCTGGCTAACACGGTGAAACCCCGTGTCTACTAAAAAATACAAAAAAAAATTAGCCGGGCGAGGTGGCGGGTGCCTGTAGTCCCGGCTACTCGGGAGGCTGAGGCAGGAGAATGGCGGGAGGCGGAGCTTGCAGTGAGCTGAGATCCGGCCACAGCACTCCAGCCTGGGTGACAGAGCGAGACTCCGTCTCAAAAAAAATATAAATAAAAAATTAAAATTAAAATTAAAAAAACAGTGTTAAATGGCCTTCCTCTCTACTAAACTAGGGTCTCCTTTTTTCTCCTTTCCTGGCTCCTGCACTTCTAGGTTTTTATTGATAGCCAATTAATCAAGAAACTTTCCTTTCCGAAGTAATCTTCTAGAAAAGAAGATTCAAAAAGACTAGTTCATGAATAGCTGTGACTCTATCTTATTTATATTTCAACTAATTGCATGCGTGGAGAAGTATACTATTCCCCACTCTTAAAGAGGGAAAATATGAAATACTTTCTTTTTTTTTTTTTTTTGAGACGAAGTCTCGCTCTGTCGCCCAGGCTGGAGTGCAGTGGCCGAATCTCAGCTCACTGCAAGCTCCGCCTCCTGGGTTTACGCCATTCTCCTACCTCAGCCTCCCGAGCAGCTGGGACTACAGGCGCCCGCCACCTCGCCCGGCTAGTTTTTTTGTATTTTTTAGTAGAGACGGGGTTTCACCGTGTTAGCCAGGATGGTCTCGATCTCCTGACCTCGTGATCCGCCCGCCTCAGCCTCCCAAAGTGCTGGGATTACAGGCTTGAGCCACCGCGCCCGGCCGAAATACTTTCTTTTCTCTCTTAAAGAATACACAGCCAGGCATGGTGGCTCATGCATATAACCCCAGCACTTTGTGAGGCCAAGAAGGAAGGATTGCTTGAGCCGAAGAGTTCAAGACCAGCCTGGGCAACATGCCAAGACCCTGTCTCCTTAAAAAAAAAAAAAAAAGGAGAGAGAGAGAAAAAGAGAGGAAAAAAAAAGAAAGAAAAAAGAAAAGACATGGCCAGGAGCGGTGGTTCACTCCTATAATCCCAGCACTTTGGGAGGCTGAGGCGGATGGATCACGAGGTCAGGAGTTCAAGACCAGCCTGGCCAAGATGGTGAAACCCCATCTCTACTAAAACTACAAAAAATTAGCCCGGCGTGCTGGCGGGTGCCTATAATCCCAGCTACTCAGGAGGCTGAGGCAGAGAATTGCTTGAACCCAGGAGGCAGAGGTTGCAGTGAGCCGAGACCACCCCGTGGCACTCCAGTCTGGGTGATAGACTGAGACTCTGTTCCCCCCCGCACCCCCCCTCCGCCCGCCAAAAAAATACATAATCAAAAACTTTAATACGAAACTGAGTTTAAACACATTTTTTTCAATGAAGCTTGACAGGCATCAGCTCCCTGCTCTTTTCCTTCAAGATTTCACTCTGTTAACCCTTAAAAGGATAACCCTGACCCTCAAGATGAACGCAGGGGTACTTGCCTTTCTAACCTTCTCCATGCTTCTGTAACTAGTGCTTCAACTAGTGGGTCGTGGGACTCACCAGCAAACCTTAATGAAAAAGAAAGAAAGAATCCTCCATACATAATCATTTTAAAATCATTCAAAACATATGCAATAAGAATTATAATGCAAAAGTGAAACTCAAGTTATTTTCCTTTTATATAGGCAGTCCTTATTTCTGGTCCACTCTTATTTCAGTATTCTGATTTTTTGGTACAGCCTAATAAACATCTATACTTTATCCCATGCCCTCTCACCCTTTTATCTGCTCATTTCAATACCCATGCGACTGACCAATGATAATGTTCAACAATATATTTATGTTAAAAGTACATATAATATGTCTTTGTTCTGATTTAAATATTTTTGGCCAGGCATGGTGGCTCACACCTGTAATCCCAGCACTTTAGGAGGCCGAGGCAGGTGGATCACTTAAGGTCAGGAGTTCAAGACCAGCCTGGGCAACATGGTGAAACCCCGTCTCTACTAAAAATACAAAAATTAGCTGGGCGTGGTGATATGTGCCTGGAATCCCAGCTACTCAGGAGGATAAGGCAAGAGAATTGCTTGAACCACGGAGGTAGAGGTTGCAGTAAGCCGAGACTGCACCACTGCACTCCAATCTCGGTGACAGAGTGAGACTCCGTCTCATACATAAATAAATAAAATATTTTTATAAGAAAATGTTTATGGGAGGCCGAGACGGGCGGATCACGAGGTCAGGAGATCGAGACCATCCTGGCTAACATGGTGAAACCCCGTCTCTACTAAAAAATACAAAAAATTAGCCGGGCGCAGTGGTGGGCACTTGCAGTCCCAGCTACTCCGGAGGCTGAGGCACGAGAATGGGGTAAACCTGGGAGGCAGAGCTTGCAGTGAGCTGAGATCGGGCCACTGCACTCCAGCCTGGGCGACAGAGCGAGACTCCATCTCAAAAAAAAAAAAAAAAAGAAAAAGAA